>NC_056735.1:1627738365-1627875865 GCF_019279795.1 Protopterus annectens | reverse complement strand
TAGGAATGGTACACTGAATTGTCGTTAAAGTCTCTACTCTTTTTATGACTTATCTTTGGCTGAAGAAGTAGATATTTATTTATTTTATTTATTTAACATTTCTTTACTGGGAAAGTGTGACTCTAACAGAGCCCATTTTCAGCAGAAGCCCAGGGAGAAATGCTCCAGATGCATGTCTTTGGAATGTGGGAGGAAACTGGAGCCTGGAGGAAACCCACGCAAATGCAGGGAGGACATGCAGACTCTGCATAGAAGGCACCCCAGCTGAGAATCGAACTGGAGATCCTCTTGCTGTGAGGTGACAATGATAACCGCTGCACCACTGTGCTGCCCATTGACAGTTGTTCTGTAAATAAAGAGCCAGACACATTGCCAGAGAACCCTGGAGGGGCCATGGTAAATCACAGTACTATCACTGCAAGGGAGCATGACAACTCTACTTGTAACATTTGACTGTTCCAGTGGGTTCGACATCAAACTTGAGGACCCTAGTCTCAAACATCAGTGTAAAAAGTGCAGCATGATTGTAACAAGCTACTCAGTCATTCGTGTCATTGCCTAAATATTGATTTTAATGTCAAGCTTTGCCTGTGCTGATGGCAGGGGCTATAATATGGCACTGAATTAACTGCTTCACAGATCTACCCCATATCAGGACACAGAAATTGTTTGTGATTATTCTTTACAGGTGAGATGATCTAAAGGTCTATGGAGAGTCAGTCCGTACTTATAAAAGGCTTTCTTCCAGAATATTATTTCCTTATAAATTCCAGCACTTGTCCTAGTGGCCTTTTGACCTTTCTGTAGATCTTCTCTGTTTAAAGTAGTCTTGTACCTGCAACAATGGCATGTTCCAATTTTCTTTATCTGGTACAGAACTGTGGTGGCCCTTCTTGTGAACTTGTTATGCAAACTGTCAAAATAGAAGCTTGCTGGTTGATGTGCAGCAGTAATTAAAATGTGAAATATCTGTCTTGTGAACTGGAACCATTAGAGACATTTCTCTCTGAATTGGAAGTGTATATGGCAGCTGTTTCCTGTGAAAACTGGATGTCATTTTATTTTGGCTGTGTTAGGAGAGGTAAAGGCAAACTTCTGTTTGCTTGAAGTGCCATTTCTTGCACTGTAGTGTTTTTCAGACCATTCCAGGGCTTTGTCAGACCTGGGAACAGCTGTACTGGACAAATAATGGCACCATGCTGAGGTCAGAGCAGTCTTTTGTTGTCTTTTTAATGATGGAATGATGATTTCCATACCAAACCTTTGAACTATGCTTTTAGGTAGCCCTTCCCTTTAATTGATTTTTAGTTTAGTCTAAGTTATTGAGACGCGTTTAACACTTTTTAGGAGCTGCTGTTATATGGGGGGAATTGACTGCCATACTCCTCAGCCATGTTAATTGATACTGTGTCAGAAGGTTTGAGATTGGCTGAAGCATGAATGCATAGCTTACTATGGGTCATCACAGATGTTGAATTGTTTCCAGATCTGCTTTTAGTATATAGCTTTCTAAGAAGTTCATTAGTTTCTGTACTGCCCTTAACTGGGGGTCCTATTGATGCTTGAGTATTAGACTGATTGTGGGCACTTTCTCTGTTGTCTTTTAACTAAAGAAGCAGCTTTCCTCGAGCTGACTAAATGCCTTTCTGGTACATATAGTTAACAGGAGAAGTGCTGCATTTTTTCTGATGTTTGTTCTAGAGAATGGAAGGATACAATGACTGTATCAAGTAAAGCATGCAGAAATCTTAACATCTAAGTACAAAATAAAACTGAGCAGTTTGTGATATATTTATACCTCTGTTCTCTTTAAGTAGGTCAAACCGTTCATTTCTTGAATGCTGTTAAGTGTTGTACACTACTGCAAATGGGTCAAAATTAAGCTCTCTGTGGTGACAAGCTTCCAATTTCTGCAGATATGTATTAATTGCCACCTACCTCCACATTGCAATGCAATTGTCAAGTCTACTATTAGGTTTTATAATTATCAAAGGCCATTTTTAGAGGAAAAATGATAGAATACAGTACATAGTATTCATTGAAAAATTACAAGTGTGATGCTGTTTGCCATGCACTAGAAATGGAAATGAGAAAACCATTGTGTATGTGTGCATGTATTTGTATACATGCATGTGCTTGCACAATGTGTAACATATATAGAGAGATGATACAGAGATAACTATATCTAATCTATTCATACATTTGAAAAAAATATATATATATTTGGCTCTACTTCTAACCATCGAAATTTAAAAACATCGAAATTCTGATCATCGAGACCAGAACATCGAATTTTGAAGCATCAAAGGTTACAAGTGCAACCAAAAAAAAAGAAAAAAAAATTGTAACGATTGTATGCTGGGGAGCTTTGCCGCGCCCACCACACCCCACCTACTTTAATATTCCAACTCTGAGACCGCACTACAGTGGAGTAAAGGGAAATCTCTATATGCAGAAGCGCTAAACGGGAGATTTTCCGTACCCTATCTGTAGTGCCATCACACAGATGGCACATTGACACACACAGTATACAGGACACCTTGATGCTCTGCAAAAACACAAACATTCTCCCACCTACGCTTACCCTTTTCTTCCCCTTCAAACCTTCAATGTTTTAAAACTCGATGTTCTGGTCACGATGATCTGAACTTCGATGTTTTAAACGTTCGATGGTTTGAAGGGGAACCATATATTTATATATATATATATATAGAGAGAGAGAGAGAGAGAGGATGTATATAAAATAGTACATTGCTGGAAAATCTTTTAAGGCCAAAGTCAACTTGCTTCTCTTGCATTTGAAACCAAGTGAATGCTTTCAGGCCTGACTTTTATCAGACTGCAGTTTAAATGAAAAAAAACTTGCAGACTGGTTTAAATAGATATTCAAGTACACATTTTTTTGTGATAAGGGAGTGGGGACCCTATCAGCAGCAAGGGTGTGACACTACTGTGCTTGCTAAGAATGGTTTACAGTAATTAAGGATGAACTTTGCCAGTTGGTGGCCCATTTGGCCTGGGGAGCTTGTTAGCCAATGGGGAAACAGGACTAATGAAACTGTGGTTGCTTAGCTGAGAATATGAGAGAACGAGTGGGGTCGAGAAGAAAAAAATAATTTCTCAGTCAAGTTGTATGAGAGGAAGGGGAACTACCAGTCTGAATCTTGGAATCGAATCCTGGAAAAAAACAAGGTAAGGGGTGTGTATGTAGCCTTATCCAAGGCAGGGGTATTTAAAATGTCTTCAGGAATGTAATAGCACTTTCATCCTAGCCAGGTAGGACTTTGTCAGACAAGGTAAAAAAATCACTGAGATCAATGTGTAAAAGGAGCAACAGTGATATTTTTATAAACTGCATACTAACATAATCAAATTAAAACTGGGAAGAGCTTGATCATGAAAGCTTCTATTGCCAAATAAGGTAAGCAGACCAGGAAGAAGCTTTACCTTTATGTTAAGGATGCATACATGCAAAACTTTAATTAGTATCATTAGAATATGATGAAATGGTGAACTCTTCTGCAGAGATAATATGCCATTAGCAAATAAATGCATCATCAGTAAATGATGCACAGTTCTATTATTTAGAACAAAAAAGACTGGGCCATCCAAACAGTGTCACAGTTACAAAAAAGACTGGGCCATCCAAACAGTGTCACAGTTAATGTACCAGCAAAAGTAAAACTACAAGGGCTGGTGAGCCAGGGGCTCTCGATGTCCTTCAGAGATGTCTCATTGGAAGGGTCCAAATGGAGTTAAGTCAGCAAGCAAAGGAGAGTAGTATGGCTGAAATTGAGTTCATCCTCAAGTCTTGCTGAGTACCATCACGAGGTGGACACTGTTTTTCACAAAATCTCACCAAGACTACACTGATATATAAACTGTATTTTATGTAGCATATATCATGGACAGAAGTAGGTCAAAAATAAAAAAAAGCATAGCTGGGTGCGCAGGATCCAGGATAAACAAGCGCCCAATCCTGGTAGGAGCACTGGTGCCAGGAGTGAAAAAAATGACAGTGTAGAAGCCTCAAAGTACGGAAACATTCCTACAATGGGGCTAGGCCAGGCTCGGGGAGAGGATGGCCCCCCTGTTGTAGAAGGAAGTAGTCCACAAAAATCACAAAAACTGATAGGCCAAAGAAGAGACATAAAGACGATAGAGTGGACTATTGAGGATAAAGAAATTATGTATTGTTACTGTTTATGCAAAAAGCCCAGAATTTCCAGACACAAGATATACAAAAAGAGAAATTCAAGGAAAGTGAAATACTTCCACAAGAAAAACTATCAGAAGCCTCAAATAAAAAATTGTGTTCATGAATGCTAAAGATTTGTGAAAAACATTACATAGGCCAAGAAACTTTGATCTGTTTGGAAAAAGAAGCATCTGAGAAAGTGCAAAAATATAAACAAAACCTAGTGATTTTTGAAAAGTATAAAAAAAGAAATACGGCATGGGAAAGAGAGAGATTTGATATGGTGCAATATTTATGCAAAGTCGAATGCCAAATTAATCAATACAAAAAAGGCAGTCCCAAAGATATTTGTATTGAAGTACAGGCAAAGGCATCCAGATATGGAAAATTTCACAATAAAAAAAATCACAAAGAAGAAATGTAGAAAAGAAGATTAGAAAACTAGAAGTTAAAAATTAGAAGCTGAAGTTATGGAATGCTTGTGAAGTGAAGGATTTGGTATAGAAGGTGTAACACAGGTTACATCACAGTATGATGGAGTGAGTCCCCAAAGTAAGAAGAAACAGGAAGATCAAGAGACATCTGAAGAAGAAATATGGACATGGGAAAGAAAAAGAGATTTAATGTGGTGTAATATTTATGCAAAGGAGAAAGCACAATTAATCAGTACAAAAAGAGCAGCACCAAAGATAAAGTCTTTCGGCTTTTCCCGGTTAGGGGTCACCACAGAGGAACTCCGGTCCACTCATGATTGGCAGTGGATTTTATGGTGCCGAGCTGCCAACCTGACGCCCAACCTTCAACGAAGGCACGCCCATTCACGCTCGCACCTACCTGCATGTCTTTAATGTCACTCGGCCGCGGGGAGGACATGCAGACTCCAGACAGAAGGCGCCCCAGCAGAGAATCGAACAGGAGAACCTCTTGCTGTGAGGCGACAAAGCTAACTGCTGCACCACCGTGCACCATCAAAGATATTTGTAGAGAAATACAGGCAAAGGAATCCAGACATGGAAAACTTTACAATACAAAAAATAAGAAGACAAAGAAGAAAAGTAGAAAAGAAAATTAGTAATGGAGAAGTTAAAGAACTAGAAACTGAGGTTATGGAGTGCTTGTGAAGTGAAGGATTCAGTGTAGAAAAATCTAAACCCAGAAAGCACCACAGGAGAAAGCAGTAGACATCCAGATTAAGGAGAAGCCAGTGGAACGGGAAGCAACTGGGCATTTGATATATGAAGATATTTTGGAGCCTTCCACAGGAAACCAGTATAATTGTTCATTTGAAGCTGAATAGCAAGGGAAGGAACAGGAAACTGTGGCAACTCTGACCCAGTCAGTGTTGAGGAGTCCTAGGTCAGTGAGTTTCCGTATGACAGTGCAACAGATGGCACAGGATGAAATCGAAGAGAATGCACCACAGGAAGATGCTATAGAACTCTCTATAGAATGCCCGCAGGAAACGGATAACAAAGAATGTGCCCTTAGTTTAGAAGAAAATGAGCCAAGAGAAGAGCTGCTTGATTTAGTAGGGATAGTTAGAAATATTAAGATCAATGAAAGAAACAGATTGCAGAAGGTCAATAAAACCCAAAAAGTCAGACGTTTGATAAAACAAATGAAAATGGTAATCAGGACTGTCCATAGAGATCCATGCAATATAACAGAAGTAAACAGCATATATTACTTGTTGTTGTGACTTTTGGCTTTTCCCGGTTAGGGGTCGCCACAGTGGAACTCCGGTCCGCTAATGATTGGCAGTAGACTTTTACGTGCCGAGTTGCCGGCCCTGACGCACAACCTTCAACGAAGGTACGCCCATTCATGCATGTCTCCACACAGAAGACACTCTAGCTGAGAATCAAACAGGACAATGTCTTACTGTGAGGCGACAACGCTACCGCAGCACCACCACCGCAGTTCAAACAGCATATATTATTATGCAGCTAAATTAATAGGTAAAACTCTACCAAAAGAACACAGGGTAGTAAGGGAAAGGAAGGGGAGAAATCGAATACCATCATGGAAGTATCAAATGGAGAAAACTGTAAAGAAATTAAGGCAAGAAGTGTCACTGCTAGAAGAGTATAGAAGAGGGAACAGATCAACAAAAGTGCTCAGAAAGATAAACGTGATAAAAGCAATGCACAGTATTATAATGGATCAGGATCTATCTTGCAATATCTCAAATAAACTAAAACCTCAGCACAGGCAGAACACTTAGAAGATACACAGATAAATGTAAAGGAAAAGTACAAAATAAGCAATTTATTGATGACCCCAAAAAGTTCTATAGACAATTGGAAAACAAGGCAAAAGGAATTTGAAAGGCCAATTAAAAAAGTAGAAATAGATAACACTTTGGAGAAATATCTATGAAGATCCTGTAAAACATAACAAAGATGCTAAATGGATAGAAGATGTAAAAGAAAGAATAAGAAGTTCAAAGGTACAGGATATGAAATGGGATGAAGTAATGGCCAGAGAGCTTGAGATCAAGTTAAGAAAATCCTCCAGTTGGAAAACCTCATGCCCAGATGCAGCACTTAACTTCTGGCTGAAAGTATTAACACCTTTGCCAGAAGATTTAGCCATAAGAACTATTTATATGCGCACCCCAAACAGACACCAACTTGCTTAACAACAGGAAAAACAATGCTCCTACATTGCTGCTGCTACTATCCTGTTTTTACCTGATTAGGTATTTCTGGCTGTCATAGTTGGTACTTTTTCTTTTTTCTTCTGTTAAAATTTATTAAAAAAAATCCTTCTTTCTGAGTGTGTGTGTGTTTGTGGCATGTCTGTTGTGTATACTGTTTAGGCGCTCCACACCTGCAAGAGGATTGTGCCATATGTCATGGTTTCTCTGCCAGGACTTTTACTGAGTGGAGAAACAAGCTTATTTTGAAAGGTTTATTGAAAGGAGTTTTTTGAAGAGGTGATATCTGGTCCACAGACTGAAGCCACTTCCTCATCTTCCTCTTCTAAACTGAAAAAACACTCTCATTCGGTGCCGAGCAGTTCCTCAGAACCACCTGCAAAATCATCCAAACAGCTTACGGCGTCATCAGTTTCCTTGTCACCAATAGACAAGAATGATGTGGCACCAACAATGGCTACTAAACAGACACCTACAGCTTCAGAATCAGAGGTATTGTCGGTTCCAAAACAAACTACATTGAAGACTTTATCAAGGGCCACATATTCTTCATCGGTCGTTCCTTTTGCGGATGGATCACCTAGTCCATTTTTGGAGCTGAGACTGCCTAGGTCTCCTTCAGCATTGTCCGTTCAATCCACTAAGAGTCTCTTGGAATCAGACATCATGAGACTGTTGGATCAGCTTTTGATGGTGAGGGGGCTACCTCCATCTTTGGTTCCCAGCCAACACAACACCAGGACCTGTCCTTCTTTGACACCATCTCTTCCTCAAGCTCCAGTTGAGTCTTTGGAGCCCCTGGCACTGACCTGCCTGGCTCAGACTGCCTCAGTTCCTGTAAGAGTCTCTACTCCACAACCGAGAATTGCCTTGAGCTCCTTTGGTTTATCGGAACTGGAGATCTCCCGGGGTAGAGTATTCATGACTGATTCCGAGGTGCAGGGTTCAACTTCCATTTTTTCAGAGCCTTCCATGTCCATTGCTGCCTCGGTGTTCATTGGCTTGACCCAAGCTTCTACTTCAGAGGGGCTTCCTTGGTGAGGCATGGGATCACCGTTCCGAAGGAGTTTGTTACTTTTCCGGGCTCCTGTCCCTCTGGAGGGGGTGGCCTTCCAGATCATGGAGAAGGCCTTGTCTATTGTGGACTCAGTCTTTGTCATCCCTGTCTGGCCAAACATCTCCATCCCCCCAACCAGAGCTTCCCCCAGCCTCATCTTTGGGACAGGGTTACAAAAGCCTCAAGAGAGATCCACCTTGGTGGATCCTCTTTGGATACTTCCCTGGAGCATCCCCCTGAGGAAGTACCTTCAAAGAAAAAGTGCAAGAGGTAGCACTTAGACTCTCCAGAGGAGTGCTTTACTGAGGATACTAATTTTGATGAAGGGGAAGGTTCCCCAGGTCACCCCCTGATGATTCCTTCAAGGACATCCTAGAAATCCTTAAACAGAGGGGTGGCTGGACTTCCTTCCAGCCTTCCTCAGAGGAATCTGTATACCTGGAGGCTTTTCGTGCCCAGCCCTGTACCTCTTGGATTGCTCTGCCTGCTGGCAATCTTATTAAATTGATCTCGCAGCAGACGTGGAAGATTTCTGACTCCATCAAGCCGATCCCCAAGATGCCTGACTGGATCCTATCTGCCCCTAAGGACAAGCAACATTGGGCTAAGGGTGTCTCTGTAGATGCCATGATGATAGCGGCAGCCACTAAAAATGAACTAAGAAGGCGTCTAAGACAATGGATAGGCTTGGGAAGTGCATTTATGCTTTATAGACCTTTGCTCTCAGGTCTTTGAACTACATGGCACACTTTACCAGGTTACAGAGAGATCTGATTAAAGAGCTGTCAGATAGTCTTCCAGGAGAAGTAGCCAAAGAGGTATGAGACAAGGTCACCTCTCAGCTTGCCACCCTTGAATCAATCTTTATCTCGTCCATGAGCCTAATTGCCTGCACAGCCGAAGGGCCAAGAGCAGCGAGTTCAGGAGTAGCCATTAGGAGACATGCCTGGATGCACTTGTGTGACTGTGGAGCCATTTACATCTTGGTCAGCACTCCGTTTGATGGAACATCCCTGTCTGGTGCAAGGTAAAAGACACGCTTGCCAGATGTGAGAAAGATGTGAAGACTTTTTCTGCAGTGTGCGTATGCTTCTCAACTCCTCAGTGGCCCTACTCTAGGAACCAGAGAAGTGGGAGGCTATGGTTCAAAAAGTCCCAAGGGCCTTTCCAGGACTCCTGTGGCAAGGACTTCCCTCGAGGCGGAGTGGAGGTAACAATGGAAGATGCCATTGTAGAGGCAGAGGTGGCTCGCAGAACCAGGGGTCCAGAGATTCTTTCTCTGGTACCCCCTATTAGCACTCCTGAAAGGAAGCCCGATTGACTTCCTCTGGAGGCAGTCAAGGGACAACTGTCCCTGCACCAATCTGCCTGGCTACAGTTGACATCGGATAATTGGGTGCAAAGCATCATTTCCAGAGGCTATATCATTCACCTTTCCTCGAATCCAAAAACACAAAAAAGAATTCTGGATGTTCCACCCAGTCACAGGGAAGCAGCAGTCATAGAAATTCAAAAATTTCTCAAAAAAAGAGTCATCAAGAAGTCCCACCAGACCAGAGAGAATCTGGGTTTTACTCAAGGTTCTTTTTAGTGTCCAAAACAACAGGGGACTGGAGACCCACTTTGGATCTCAGCCAATTCAGTAAGGCAGATCAGCAAACAAAATACTGAATGGTCTTGGTACAGTTAATTCTTCCTTTCTTGGAAAAAGATGATTGGATGTGCTCTATACCATATAAAAATGGACAAGTGCTCTAGAAGATTCCTGCACTTCTGGCTGGGAGCCAGTCATTTGTCAGTTCAAAGCACTGCCCTTTGCTCTCACCACAGACCCCAGGGTGTTTACCAAATGATTGGCAGTGGTAACAGCTCATCTCAGACTGCAAGGATTTCAAGTTTTCCTTTATCTCGTCGACTGGCTGCTTACCTTTACCACCAGGCGTCAACTCGAACAGGCAAGGCATTACACCTTACATCTTTGCTCTTCATTAGGCATTACAGTAAAGTACAAAAAGTCAAATCTACAACTCACAGAACATCTGGAGTTTATAGGAGCTCTACTGAACACTGTTAAGGGAATTGCTTCACTTCCAGTAGAGAGGCTCCAAAAGATCAGGTCTCAAGTAAACTATATAATTCAGAGCAAAAGTGTTCCAGCCCAAATCATCCTACAGGTGCTAGGTTTGATGGCACCCTCTATAGCTCTAGTTCCCTTGGCCAGGTATCCCATACAGATTCTACAATGGCTTCTAGTCTCACAGTGGGCGTTAATGCATCAACTGATGTCATACTGCATCTTGATCACCAATTGCTGAAGACAAGACCTATCTTGGTGGCTCCATTCCAATGAGATTCTTTTGGGCCGTCCTTTCATCTTTCCACAGCTCCAAGCCATAGTGACCACGGACTCTTCCCAGATAGGGTGGAGGGGCATTATCTGGAAAGGACAGTCCAAGGCACTTGGTCCCAACTGGAGGCCAGTCTACACATGAATGTTCTATAGATGAGGGAAGTGCTTTTTGGCATTGCAAGCATTTCTAGATGCCCTTCCCCTGGGAACAGTGGGAATTCAGATGGACAACATGTCTGTGGTCTGGTACATCAACAAACAAGGAGGGACCAAATCTTACCCACTTTGTCGAGAAGCCCTCAGAGTCTGGCAATGGATGATTTCTTCCAACTGCTTTCTCATGACAACGCATATTCCAGGAAGCTCCAGCATGATAGCAGACAAGTTGAGCAGAACTATTCTAATGCCTCACAAGTGGTCTCTCAATTCTGTGGTGGAGAAAAAGATATTCTGACAGTGGGGCCATACTTGCTGCGACTTATTTGCGTCTCCCCTGAACAAGTGCAGCAGTTCCTTTGCCCTAATCCCCCTTCCGGGGGAGTCACCCAGAGACACTCTTCTCCACAATTGCCCACCCTCCCCCCCTCGGGCTCCTGTATGCCTTTCCCCCAACTTCCTTGATATCCCAGTTTCTAAAGAAAGCCAAGAGGTTGAAGAATACAATACTCCTCATTGCCCCGTTTTGGCCTTGACAGGTTTGGTTTCCCTTTGTTTGGCCTCATCTACTTTGGAAACCATAGATTCTGGACCCAGCTCCAGATCTATTATCTCATCCAGAAGGTATGGTTAATCCAAATATCCAGAATCTTAAGCTCACTGTGTGACTTCTGTGATTCCCATGATTGCCAGGCATCTTTCCCTTAACTCCCCAGTCCAACAAATCATTTTAGCTCATCACAAACCTACTGGAAAACTCTACCAGAGTAAATGGGAAGAAGTTGCCAGATGGGCTCTTAATAATGACCTTGACCCTTTTGTGACTCCCATTGATAAAGGATTAGATTTTCTGGCTGCTCTTTATCAGTCTGGCTCTTCAGCCTCTACCATTTGGGTCCATCTGGCTGAGATATCTAATTTCCATATTGGCTTGGATGATTCTTCACTTATGTCACATAAACTTTGTAAAGCCTTTTTGAAAGGAACACTAATGTTAAGGCCTCCATTTAAAGAACCCACTGCGCCATGAGGATTTACCCGTAGTCCTACAATGTCTTACTCTATCCCCGTTGAACCTTTCTTGTGACTTAAAATTTCTGACATGGAAAATTTTGCTCTTACTAGTTATTATTTCTGCAAGAAGAGTATCAGAAATTCAAGCCGTCTTGCAAGCCCCCCTATTTAATATTCAACAAGGAAAGGGTTTCCTCTCAGGACTAAGCCTTCCTTTTTGCCAAAGGTAGTTTCAGAATGTGATATCAGTCAAACCTTGCATCTATCAGTTTTTTTCCCTAATTTCTCTAATAAGGGGAGTACTGTATACATTTATTATTGTTCACAGGCAGTTATGTTTTTACCTTCACAGAACAAAGGATATCAGAAAATCCGACCAATTGTTGCCTTTTTTTCACTTTCTTTAGGTAACCCAGTTTCCAAGGTCACCTTAGCTAAATGGCTTAGGGATTGCATCACGTTTATTTATCATTCAAAATGCCTGCAACCTCCATGTCCTGTGAAAGGTCATTCAACTAGATGTGTAGCAGCATCTGCAGTCTTTCATGCTAGAGCTTCCTTGGATGACATTTGTGCTCTAGCTACATGGGCATCTCCTCATACCTTTATTACTCATTACAAACTAGACTATGTCTCTAGGGGGCATGCATCATTCAGTTCGATGGTGCTCAGGAATATTCTGTCATGAGACCACTCAAGATTCAGGTAGCTAGGGACTCTGTCCCACAGTCAAGGATTACATAAAGAGTGACAACATCAGATAAAAAAGTCGTGTCTGACCATAACGTTCCATCTGTGTTGTTGATTTTCACTAATCCTTGACATTCCCCCCTCCTTCCCCAGGCCTGAGACTCATAGTGGACCGAATACGTCCAAGACTGGCTTCATAATAGGGACACAGATCTGGTCTCTTCTTGTTCTTTATTGTCTGTCTGCCACTATTTTAGGCAAACTTGATCTGAGGTAGTTTGGAGAGGAGCATTATGGGTAGAGCCTAGCTCAAGAGTTTGGAAGGTGCAAGCTGAAGTAAACGGCCGAGTCGGTTCTGAGACTTGGAACCAAGCCCACAGTCAAGGATTAGTGAAGATCGATAACTCAGATGGAATGCTATGGTAAGACATAACTTCTTATTTTGGACTGTTTGACTGGCCCCAAAATGTGTTGGATAGATTAGACAGGAAAACAAGAAGGATGCTTCATGCTCACGAGATGATTTATCACTGGGGCAGTTGACAGTAGCCCAGGTTGACAGTAAAAACCTTAAAGTATTTTTAAACTGATCATGAAAAATAGCCCTACATTTAAGGATTCATGAAGGATTCACAGATCTCATCAGGGAGGTCACCATCCCATGTACTCATCACTCATTAGACCTATGATTGAGTACAATGCCCCATTCGAATGTATCCAGACACCTGCAGCAGCTCAAAAGGCCCCAAAAAAGTTCCAAAAAAAAGGAAAAAGGGTCTCAAAAAATGTCTTATGCTGAACGACTGAAAGAACAGTCTTCTATTTCAGTCTTATACCGCTTGCTCAGAGTGACATAGTACCTGATGTATAACCCCTGATTTGATGAATGATTTGATGAATAAACTTCACCTCAATCTAGATCCCTCAGAGGAACCAAGACGGACAGGTAACTTTACGGGTTATTACTAGAACACACTGGAGGGACAGGAGGACAGATTCATGACTCCCTAACCCTATGGAACAAAATCCCGTGCACATGAGGCAGAGCACCTCGCTGGCTTGTTCAAAAGAGGAATCTTGACCAATGGATGGGATACGCAGATATAGGGGATTACTTCAGTGTCACTTCTTGAGAGAGGGCACAAAAAATAATAGATATAGTTTTTCAAAAACAAAGGGGGTGAAAGGCAAAAATAACTATAATAGGGCTTATAAAAATGCCCTTGGGCAGATAGCCTAGTATGAACCTATGAACCTAAAAATCAGTGCATACCAAGAATATATATTCCCCATTCCGAAGGAGGTATGGGCCTCCTTGAAATTGATTACATGTATAGATCTGCAATCGTGGGACTGAACACTTATCTGCTGACCTCAAAAGACCCAAACGTAGAGAAAGTTTTGAAACATGAGGAGAATAAATCTAAAATGACTTCTCTGCTTAGCCTAGCAGAAGTGTATTGGCATCAAGCAGGAATGGAAATCAAACTAAAAGTAGATAAAAATGAAGCAGCAACTGAATGTGCCAAAAAAACTAAAGAAAAAATAGAAGGTGAAGGATCAGAGAAGGCATGAAATGTGAAAAATGCATAAATATAGTTGTGAGTATAGAAAACTTATGGAAGAACCTCATGTTGATGAGGATTGAATAGAGGCAAATTCCAACGAAAAGATGAAAGGTTAATATTGGCGGCCCAAGATAGTGGGCTTACGTACATGTTGGTTTACAAAGTCCATTGAACATGTGGGAGAAACAGACAAATGTAGGTTTTGTAAAACAGAACTGGAAACCGTCGCACAGCTTGTTGCTGGTTGTGATATACTAATGGCAGAAGGATTGTATACTGGAAGGCATAATAATGTGGTAAGGTTGTTGCACTGGGGATTGAGCAAACATTATGGTACTGAAGTGACTGAAAAACACTGGAAACATGATCCACAGAGCATAATAGAAAATTATGAAATCTACATCACATGGGATCACCCATTACCAACAGTAAAACCTGAAATAATGGTCCATAAAAAGAAGACAAAAATAGCATCAATCATTGAAATCGCCACACTCCGTGACTACAGTGTCTCATGTACAGAGAGAAGCAAAGTCATAAAATATCAATATTTGCAGGCAGAAACGAGGGCAATGTGGAAAAAAGATACCCAGACAGTTCCAGCAGTAGGAGGAGCAACGGGTCCCATAAAAAAAAGAGTTTGCAATTGCATTTTAATGTTACTAATGCATGTAACTCCATAAAAATTGTAGAAGGAGTCATTACTGGGCACATTACAGGTGCTGTGAAGAGCACTTTTGGCTGACATCAAAGATTGAAGCAGTACTAATTTCAAGAACTTTAATCAAACTCTGACTTAGGAATGAGGTCCATTCCCGTCAGGTATTAGAAACCCAAAAGATTTGGAGAAATTAAAAAAAGAAAGGTTTATATGATATTTTTTGTGGCTCAGTCTCCAGGTTTTGAGCATGTAAATGATTGAAGTGCGGTTGTTGAAGTGAGGGGTGGGGTGGTGGTATAAACATCAGTTATGAGCAGCCAATACAATAATTTAGATTTCAGAACTGCATCGTGGTTGCTTCCTTTAGGATTTCTTTTAATGGTTCTAAAACACAGAAACTGAAGCTATTGTTGTGTTCAGTGGTATGCAGATGTATAAAGAATGTGTTAACCCCATTCCTTGCCATGTCCTAATGGCACAGAGGGGCTCATAAACTTTGTTAGCAAGTTTCCTTAGGGTTTTCTCAATGTAAAGCCTCTGGCATTCTTTGAAGTTTGCTCTGTATGGTGAAGAGTAAGTATGGCAACTGTGCAGCATTTTGAATAATATACTGTCTTGTTGTAGGAAGAGGCTGAGTGTTTCTAAATCACTGACAAATCCACAATTAATACACCCCCACAAGAGAATGTACCTTTTTCTGGGAAATTGGTCACAGGATGTAGAGTCGAGCCTCAATCTAAAAGGTCATTGTTGTTCCTGGCCTCCTGGTTATGTCCAGGTACAGATTCTGTAGTAAAATCTGGTATCTAGTGTAGAGACCAGGGATCACTTGGAGGTGCTTTCTAGAAAGGGATACAACTGCAGAAGAGTGAATGTCTTTCGCAAGGGCAATACACCCTATCCCTTGGATGCTATGGGAATGATGAGGGGACTGAAAGGGTTGAACAAAAGTTCCTCCGTGGCTTCCTGAGTGACAGCTCCTGTGCTTGGATGTCACTCACAGAGTAGTGGAGGACTGAGTAATAGTGGAGAACCTGATGGCTGTCAGACACAGGTGAAAAATACAAATACGCTGTTGCATAGCTAACATAATTAGACCCATAGTACCCATGAACTTTATTGACTTTTTCTGGCATACTTTTAAAATGCCTGATTAGAAGCAATACCTAGTTCAGTCCTTCTAAGTAGTTGTAATTTAATAATAAGAAGAAATACCATTTGTTTTAAAGTAACAGCAGTTTGAGGGGCAAGCCCTCTGCTTTAAATCCGTTAAACTTTAGATACCTTCCTTTTCGATCCTCCACACCCATTTGTACAAACAGATGAGATTTATGGGATAGACAAGTCGAGTCAAAAGGCTTTAGAATACAACTGGGAGAAGATGGGTTAGTGCGGAAAATCTGAAAAACTCAGGGTAGCAGTGTTTTCTGGCAACTCTCAGAAGGAAACTTAACTGTTTTCCTTATCTTAAAAAAAGCTATTTTCCAGGTCCTCCCACAATTAAAAAAAAAAATAAAAGTAATCCCTCTAATACTATTCCTCTTGGATAATATATCATCTATACATTTTAAGACTGTTTATTTATTTATTTATTTATGTTTTACAAAGGTGAAGCCTGCACAGAAAGGTATTTGTAGCCCTTTATTGTTTTCCATCCATTGGGTCATAAACTGTGTGTGTGTGTGTGTGTGTGTGTGTGTGTGTGTGTGTGTGTGTGTGTGTGTGTGTGTGTGTGTGTAGGAATTCACTGCTCTTTCACTATATCCCTGTTTCCTTCATTTGGCGTCATAAACCTGTTGAGACTTTTGAGAGTTTACCAATCTTTTACTTTGTAGTCTGTGAGTAAAGAAAGCTGATACTAATGCCAAAACAGACTAACATGATGAGCTAAGCATTTTCTGTTTTTCAAAACAGCCAGTGTATTCAGTATTTTACAATATCAGAAGAAACAAACTACTTATTGCAGTATGTGACAAAGAACCCACATTCAAGGCCATTGCTGGAAGAAAGATCCAGACACACTGTCCAGAGATTTTAAAAGATGACAGTAAGTCTAGCTACTGCTATTCCATGCAGGTCCATACAAAAAGAGCAGGGCAAGATAATGTCATCTTCTGAGGACTTAGAGTGGATTATGGGAAAACAAAAGTCCAACTAAAAATGAAAATAGTATGGGTTCCTATCATATATTTTGGGTTGGAATAAAATAGAAACGAGTAATTTATTTCTTTTAATTTATTTATATTTGTTTACTGAGGTAGCAGTCTAATCTTAGTAGACCATTTCCAAGCATAGCCTGGGTGAAGAGGATCACATAAGAAATTAACAAAATATAGTTTTTTGACAAACTTACCTTTAATTTAATTTAATTTCTCTAAAAACTGTCTAAAATTTCTCTAAATATTAAATCATTGTCATGTAACTTGTATCTATTATTAACCATTGTTTACATATTATGTCTAATTTGGTATAATTATTTAATAAATTATAGATGTGTTTGTATTATTTTGGAAGTTTGTAAAATTGTTATTAAAATGTTTTGTAATACTTTGCAACTTTTCTTTCTGGGCCTCCGCTGAATGGGCTCCTCCATAGTCAAACTTCCCTAGTAATCAAATGTCAATAAGTAGATATTTGCAGATACAAGGATATTCTGCTTACAGTGCTTTGCGATGACAGTATAACATGAAACATCAAGATTAGATAAAAATGTGTTTTTCAATTTCTGGCTGTAGTGGCCTTTACTAAATGGAAACCTGTTCCACAAATGGGGTCCTCACAATTACAGCCCTGAGCAATGTTTGTGAGAGCATATGAGTTTATGCATGTCTACAGACCGGAAAAGTGGCCAGGGCATTGGGAAATGCTCCTGCTCTCTTGATAGCCGACAGTAACGTGATAACAGACTTCTTGCTTCCATTCCAAGGGCGATGGTAGCTTGGAGAAGCATGAAAAAGTCTTAGAGGTCTAAATTGGAGTGAGACCTCAAAGACTTTAGAGCTGAATATGTATTTGTTGTTTGTGCTGTTGCAAATGACTTGTTATTTTGCTACAATTACCATTCAGCTAAGAATTTTTTTTTTTTAGTGAGTGTTATTTTCAGCTCTAAAGGTCTACTGCAGCAACCATTCCCCTCTGCTTGCTTTTCTTCTTAAATCTCTAGTCATAGTAGTGAGTATAGCTTTCTAGAGCTTGTAGTTGAAAAATTGGATTTTGCCTCTTTGATTTGCAAACTTGTGACCATTTTTAGTATTCTTATTATTTATTGTAGGTAACTCTGTACTCTACTATCTTCAATTTATTGACCATTTTTAGCATGTTGTTTTATCTTATTATTAGACATTTTAACTCTGTATGTTTAGTTTTGTTATAGCTCTCTCACTTGTAATAATCTGCCATATCATTACTTTTGTTACTTGTATGATTTGGAGTTTTACTGATATTGTTTTACTGAGAATTTGTATATTGTTATTGCAGCCTATTTGAAATGTTGTTGCTTGAATTTTTGTAATGCTAGAAGCTCTACGCAAAAGTGCTCACATTTTGTTGTAAATTCATTTAACTAATAGAATGTTCATCTTGCTGTGCCAGATGTTTATCATATTAATCACTGCTGTAGTAGCCTCAACTGTATGGGTAGTATCCTGCATATAGAATATAATGGCTGGCCAACTTCCAAAGCTGCAGGGCACCTACTGTGCACCCAAACAGCCAGCTCAAGCCACGGTATAGGTATGGGCACCAAGTCCTTCAGATTTTTTCTGCCATATTAGACTACATTTCTCTGAGGCTTTTGAGGATCGATGGTCGACTTGTACTGTTCCTTTGCTGGACAGATAAGTTCCCTTTGGGGAAAAAAGCTTCAGTTTAAAAAAAGGTTTGTTTAATAACACTTTCCTGTTCAGGAAAGCTATTTTAAAGCTAGAAGTTTGTGTTTTAATGGACTGTCACAAGATTGCATTGTACTTTTAATTGTGCATGCTCTTTTTTTCTTCTTCCAGTTTAAAAGTTCTTCAAATAATTGAAACTGATATTTTTTGTGGAGAAATTGTGTTAATTTACTTTTTGGAGGCTGGCAAATTGTTTTACAGTGCTCTTTTCCTGTGTTGTTATGTAAAAAAATTGACTTTTAAAGATGTTTATGTTTTGCTGCTTGTTTTCCATGGGAAGAAGGCACCATTTTTGGCTTGACCATAGAACAAAGTGCATGGCACATGATCAGTCCTTTTTCTAGCCTCAAAAAAAAAAAAAAAAAAAGTTAAGCAAACAGTTTTTGATAGCAATTTGCCTGCTCCACAGGTGGATGGCTCTGCTGTGACCTTTAGTTGTACCTCAGACCACCCCATCTTTTACCTTGGATCCTTCTGGTGTTTCATCTACAGATGCTATGGACTGGTGGTTAGCTACATCTACTGCTGCTGCTGTTGGAGTCCCCCTTCAGTGGGCAAGAGAGCCATTCTTGTCAGTCCTAGGGTAACGAACAGGGAAAACTACCCTATTTGGTCAGAATGATGTGCCCATTCCTGGGGATGCTTATCCTCCCATAAATAATACTGTTAGTCCCATTTTTTCTGTCAAAAAGAAACATAAAACTAAAGATGTAGCTGCTACTTCTCAAACTTGTTTAGACAGGAATAGTTTACTGGGTTTGTCTCAGGGTTTTATTCATGGTATTGATCCTTTTTTATAAAGTAGTTTTTGGTAAAAAAAGGTTACTTCTTTTCCTGAAGAGATTTAGGATTCTGAATCTAGATAAGAAGATGAGGGGACAGATACAGGGATTTCTCCTCATATTTTGATTTAGACACTGGAAAACTCCGTTTCTGATTCTTCCTGTGGGGGGCGTTCTCTTTCTCTGAGACAATTTCCAGAATGTGCTAGTGTTTTCAGTGGAAAAACACAGGTTTCTCACTCCCTCAGAAAATATCATGAGCTGTTACAGAAGGAATTTCCAAAACCTTCACAAATTCCTCCAGTTTTGATAGCTTTGGAGGATGTGTGTGGTACTGTCTACAATTTTTCTGATGGTCAGCCAGCTGCCCCTAAAAAGGCAGGTTATATAAAGTTCGTCAGTATTTTAAGTTTTTTATATACTCTTTCCAAACCTGACCCAGTAGCTACAGCTTTAATTAATCCTACTGCTGCTAGACATTGAATTTTGAGTTGTCAGGCTCATATGTTAAGTTGCATTCTGAGTAATTGTGAAAGTATGAGGAATGCATTGTTTGCAGTTTCTTCTTGTGAGGAAAAGTCTGATGTTCTTCTTGTTTCACTGTTGCAGTCATCACACTTAGGTTATCCTGCCAGGGGTAGCCCTCAGTCAGCCTGAATACCAGAGGCATAATATTTCTGCGTCGGTTGCTGTCGCTTCAGGTCTGACGTCAGGTCATCAGAGGTATAAAAACAGGTAGCCGATGCCATTACATCAGTCTTTCTTGCCGAGGAGCCCGAAGCAGAAGCAGTTTGCACGAGTGCCGGTCAGCCACTACCTGAGTTTTCGTTTCCAAAATTGAATCATCCTGAAGTCTTCTAAAGCTAAGTACCCCATTAGGGATCCTTTTTTCTTGCTCTAACCAATGTCAGAAAAAGTTAACAATTGTCTCACCTGTGGAATGCAAATACCACACCGAGATTTCCATTTTTACTGTGTCACCTGTTTAGGACTAGACCACTACGTACCTCGCTGTTGGTTTTGTGCTTTGTTCAACACCCTAACTATTCATTGTTGGGCTCTTATTGTAGCTAAATACTTACGTTCTCGATCTCCGTATTCCGAAATGGCTTTGGTAAGGCATCCGACTACCGATCTTCTGAAAAAATGTAAGGATAAAGACAGAGACAGACCGCACAGGTCCAAAACTGCAGACGACATTTCCGTTAAGCTTGTCGCCAGTTCACCGGTACCCAGTGAGGTGCTTTCCCAGCCACTGATACCCACTTCAATGGATTCGCAGGCCGCTATCAAGACCCATTCGGAGTCCGGTATGCCGTGAGACTCTTCTTTGATTACGGATGTCTCTACCTTGGATGGGTCTGGAGCCACTGTGCAGGCACCGGCTTCTGAGGAAGTTCTTCGCAAGACCATTTTTCGACACAAACCGATGACTTCTTTCGTGTCTTCAGTTCTTTCTAAAACTACCAAGTTTCTAAGACCAAAAGTACAAGCTACGCCTAAAAAAAGACCCAAACTCAAGCTCCTGCTTCCTTGCCACAATCTCAGATGCTTAAAATGGCAAAAGACCTGATCATGCTGATTAGAAGAAGCCAGCCTTCCCCTGCTAAAAGAAAGAGACTTGTCCCCAGCAGCTTTATCTGACCTGGAGTCCGACGACTCTGAGGTTTCTGAATATGAAGACATGCTCTTATCTGCCTATGAGGATTCAGATGCAGAGGAATCCATTCCTTCTGCCTCCCCTCCAGAGGATTTTTCTTTTGGTGAAACCCTACATACTTTGAGAGAGCATTTCCATTGGTAATGCCAGGATTATCCTCAGTCCAAAAAGAGACTTGGGGAATTTTTAGATTTACCACAGCACAGACCCTTAGCTATCCCTCCTGTTCCGGATGTTGTGGATGATGTCTTTATCGAATCCAGTATAACTCCTGATACCTTACCCCCTGCTCCAAGGAATTCTGACAGGTACTATAGAGTAATGCGGACCAACGAAAGGCTAGCAAGTACAGTAGATGCACAGGCCAGAGTAACTTGTATAAAAACAAAAAAGAGGCCAGCACCAGGAATTAGAAGCAGTAAATGTTTATTATAACCAGACCGGTTTCAGCATATAGCTTTCCTCAGTGGTTAGACATGATTAGCAGTACAGAAACTGCATTTAAATATAGTATCCAATAAAGCAATAAATGACATCATTTCCTGTGAGAAAAACACAATTAAAAGAAAGTGCAAATAGATCTTGTGTGCAAAAATAAACCTAAAAAAATAAACAATTAAAATGCAGAAAAATATAAATGGCAATATTATACTCAAAAATACAAGGCATAACTCCTACTTATACACAATATATTACAGTTTATCATTTAAACCTGGTGGAAAGAGACCACCTAATTTGACTATCCATTTATTTTCTTTGGTATTAAGTAAGTTATGCCACCCTGTTTTGAAAGATTTGTTTCCCAATATTCTATCAATGATGGTAAATGGAAATTTGGCTGTGTTGTGAATCAAGCTGTGTCTATACAGAACATTGGTCATTCTAGCATTCCTGATGTCTCCTAAATGTTCCGACATGCGACATCTAAACTGTCTTGATGTTTGTCCAATGTAAAATGCTTGACAAGTACATGTGGCCAAATAAATGACCCAATCAGTTCCACAGTTTGCAAAACAATTAATGTCAAATAATTTGCCTGTGTTCTTACTAGTAAAGTTTTTGGTCTTAAAGACATGTTTGCAAAAGGAACAATGCCCACATGGGTAACACCCAACTAGTTTCTCCCCTGACAAAGTCATTTGGTGATGAATGACCTCCTGGCACCTAATCTTTTTATAGTGTGAAAAATGAGAACCTAATGATTTCTCCTTTCAGTATGAGAACTGACATCTGTTGTCCAACCAGTCATCAAGCCGTGTGTTAGTTTTGAGTATATTCCAATGTTTGTCAATAATCTCAATGAAATGGCTAGTGTTCCTTACGAACGTGGTAACCAACTGAAGAGTATCCTGACTATTCCTGGTATGTTTATATCTGTATGTCAAAAGGCTATCCCTTGGTTGATTGTGAGCCCATTTTGATGCTGATTTGACATTGTCTGGACTGTACCCCCTCTCCAAAAACCTGTTGGTAAGATCATGATGGCAATGGGTAAGGTCCTGCTGTGAGGAACAGATTCTCTTAATTCTAAGGAACTGAGATTTAGGAATGTTATTAATAATATGCTTGGGATGGAGACTGGAGGCATGTAGCAAACTGTTATATTGGGGGTACTTCCTATAAATCGTGGTTCTTAAGGTGTGATCTGGCTTACGCTGTAGGTGTACATCAAGAAAATTAATTTCTTTATCATTGTAGTTGACAGTGAATTGTGCCCCCCATTTGTTACAATTGAGATAATCGACAAACTCTTCAAGATATTCTGTGCCCCCTCTCCAAACAAGCCAGCAGTCGTCTAAGTAACGTCGCCAAATATCAATCTCAGGTAAATACAGATTGTGTAACTCATTATAAATTATATGTTCCTCAATATACCCCATATAGAGATCTGCGTAGATGGGAGCAAGAGATGCTCCCATAGCTGTACCCTGGATCTGCCAATAACATTGATCTTGGAAATAAAACACATTTTTAGTAAGTACATGTTCAGCCATGCAAATTAAAAGAGTGTTGAAACCTGGGCTGTAGATATTTGTTTTATTGAGCCAGAATTCCAATGCAGTCAGTCTCGCCCAATGGAGAATGCAGGTGTAAAGTGATTTGACATACAATGTGCACATTAACCACTGGGGTTCCAATTGGGAATCTGAAACTATTTGCAGAAATTCAGTTGTGTCTTTTATTCTGGCCCTAATGTGGCTAAGTAAGGGTTTTAAATATTCAGTTAGATAAGCAGACAAGGGTTCAGTGAGTGAACCAATTCCTGAAACAATCGTCTACCTGGAGATGTTTGGACAGATTTGTGGATTTTGGGCAATAAATATAAATATTGTTTACCTGGGTCCAGTACAGTCAATTGAATTTTGGTTTTTGCACTAATAATCCCTTCCTCAACAGCGGATTGCAAAAAGTCATCTATATCCTGCTTAAAATTGAGTGGGGTCCAAAGGCATGTTCAAACAATGCTGAGTGTTAGACAACTGTCTCTTTCCCTCAGCCCAGTAATAACTGGAGTCCATGACAACAACCGCCCCTCCCTTATCAGCAGGGAGAATAATAATATTAGTATTGGATTTGAGATCATTTAAGGCCTGCTATTCTTCTCTGTTCAAATTTTGTCTCAGGATGCTCCCAGAGCCCATATGATGATGTAAATCTTTGATAATTGCTTGCTGAAAGATGGCAACGTGTTTGTCCATAGGTGGATTAAAATTGGAAGGTAGAAAACGAAATTCAGTGGAGCTTTGAGAGTGATCCTGTTGGTCAAAAAATAGTCTCAAATTAATTTTTCTACAAAACGCCAAAATATCAGCAACAAATACACTCTCATCCACAAAGAAGCCAGGAATAAAACCAAGACCTTTATTTAGCAATGGTTCGTGAATGGGTGTTAACACAAAACTAGAAATGTTGTGCACATTGGAACAAACAGGATTCATTTCACAATGGACTGAAAAAGGTCCTCCAAAGTTTGTACCCCTGTGTTTACGTCCCCCCTGTGTCTCCTACCCCTAAAGGGGATTCAGAATTACGACCTCTTTTGGAAACAGGAGAATCACTAATGTGTGTTATTTCTGTATCTGTAGTGGAGGATTCCTCACCCGAGGTTGAACCCTGTGAGGTATCTTTTTTCAAAATAGAACGAGTCCTTTTTTTGCGTTGAAAATTAGAATTCCTGGGATTCTTTATACCCTCAGCAAACCTGACACTTCTCTGTGATTCGAAAGGTTTCCCCCTTTCATAATCTTCCACATCCCTTGAGAATTTATGGAATTTCTTCTCCTTTAAGCCATTCTCAAAAGCGATCAATTCCCTGGATACTTTGCTCAAATTTTCTTTAAAATTGGGTAAATGTTCATATTCTTTCAATCGGTCACAAATTTTTTGTACATCACAAATATTGACCTGTATAGTCCTATCATAATAGGAAGCTAGTATATTCACAAAAGACATGGAGGCATTCTGTTGTGCCAATTTCCATTCCTTTAATAATGCCTCATCCACTTTGCTAACTAGGGGTTGTTGTTTAATTCTAAGACCTCTAGGGGTGATGTTGCAATTTTGATAGGCTTTGAAAAGCCTAGAGTGCCAAATGTTGGTACATAAAGTTTTAACTTGCTTCCCTAGTTGAGTGAATAAGAGACTACAACCGCCAACTGGATCCGTTATATTATTTTCATTGGAGCCATTGTTCAATTCTATTCCAAAAACTTGGATGTCGTCCTTATCCGCACATAGCCCCTGGAGTAATTTGTTGAGATCCATGGCTATAAGTTGTAAAGAAAACTAATGCCAAATGTGATGTAAATCTTCCGAAATTATAGATATAGCACTCAATGAGGTGCTGACATTATAACTAATCCAGAGGATGGATGGCCATAATTCCCATTACAAAATAATTCAAGGGATGAAATCAAATATGAATCACAGAGAAATGCCCAGGCCCGCTGAGTAGTATAGATACCCTCCAAAAGCAATATAAAAAACAATATTGTAAGGTTGAAATCAACCATACAATTATATGTGAATCTAAGAACACGCTTGATAAGGAATTCTAAGTTTCTCAACCCAAGAATGGTAGTATGGTGCCTATTCTAAACCAAATGTTGCAAAAGTTACACCACCAAAAGACAAATCACATATAAGCGGAACCTAATCTCTGGGCATGTGGCCTGAATATTAAGTGGTGAATAGTTGCAGGTTAGTATACAACAGATGTATATAGTCTGAAATCTTAATATCTGGTTGATAACCTGTATGTATGCATTTCTGATGCCCAGTGATGAAGAAGATGGTTTGGAGGGCAGCAAATTTGGCCAAAAATAGCTTGTGTGAATTATGTAAAATAACACACACCCCCAAATTGCAGCCAGTAGTAGATAAAAAATAGCACCCTATACGACTCAAACCAAAATGTACATCTACAAGAAAAACAATCTAGGCACCCAAATCTGAATAATAATAACCAAACAGTTATAATGTTAATAAAAAAGCTGATATTGGGAACCCAAAGAAAATGGTATGTTCAAATATGGAAAACTGTGAAATGGTTAATCCAAAACCATAACTGTGTGCTTGAAATGTCAAGCCTAACCTAAGCACACAAATGTGAACAATGTATTGCTCATAAATATTATAGATGTACAGTAGTTAGCAATTTGAGACTGGAAATTGGTTCAAAACATAAGATTATAATCTTCGTTAAGCCTCTTCAACCATCGATCATGAACATGACAACAAATAACTTAAAAAAAATCAGCATCACAATGGGCTCACAATCAACCAAGGGATAGCCTTTTGACATACAGATATAAACATACCAGGAATAGTCAGGATACTCTTCAGTTGGTTACCACGTTCGGAAGGAACACTAGCCATTTCATTGAGATTATTGACAAACATTGGAATATACTCAAAACTAACACACGGCTTGATGACTGGTTGGGCAACAGATGTCAGTTCTCATACCGAAAGGGGAAAACATTAGGTTCTCATTTTTCACACTATAAAAAGATTAGGTGCCAGGAGGTCATTCATCACCAAATGACTTTGTCAGGGGAGAAACTAGTTGGGTGTTACCCATGTGGGCATTGTTCCTTTTGCAAACATGTCTTTAAGACCAAAAACTTTACTAGTAAGAACACAGACAAATTACTCGACATTAATTGTTTTGCAAACTGTGGAACTGATTGGGTCATTTATTTGGCCACATGTACTTGTCAAGCATTTTACATTGGACAAACATGACAGTTTAGATGTCGCATGTCGGAACATTTAGGAGACATCAGGAATGCTAGAATGACCAATGCTCTGTGTAGACACAGCTTGATTCACAACACAGCCAGATTTACATTTACCATCACTGATAGAATATTGGGAAACAAATCTTTCAAAACAGGGTGGCATAACTTACTTAATACCAAAGAAAATAAATGGATAATCAAATTAGGTGGTCTCTTTCCACCAGGTTTAAATGATAAACTGTAATATATTGTGTATAAGTAGGAGTTATGCCTTGTATTTTTGAGTATAATATTGCCATTTATATTTTTCTGCATTTCTAATTGTTTATTTTTTTAGGTTTATTTTTGCACACAAGATCTATTTGCACTTTCTTTTAATTGTGTTTTTCTCACAGGAAATGATGTCATTTATTGCTTTATTGGATACTATATTTAAATGCAGTTTCTGTACTGCTAATCATGTCTAACCACTGAGGAAAGCTATATGCTGAAACCGGTCTGATTATAATAAACATTTACTGCTTCTAATTCCTGGTGCTGGCCTCTTTTTTGTTTTTGTACTATAGAGTCCCTGACTCTCACAAATTTCTCTTCAAAAATCCTACTGCTGACCCATAGGTCATCTCCCAAGGACCTAAAGGAATTAAATCAACTACAGCTAAGAATCCAACCCCCTCAGACAGGGATTCCCGAGCTTTAGACAGCTGGAGTAGAAAAGTATACACCTCTGCAACTCTTGCCATTAGAGCATTGAATTGTCAGTTCCACATGCTGAAATACCAGCAACATACTATGGATCTTATTAAGCAAAAATTATCTACCTTTCCTGACTGTGCAGAAAATAAAGAATTACAGGAGCTTATGCATTCTGCAAGCCAAGTCAGCAAGCATACCCTGCAATGTGGGTTTGAAGCCCTAGTAGCATCTTGCAGGGCAGCAGTCACAGGTTCTGTACTTAGAAGGCATGCCTGGCTTAAGGAGCAGACCTTGCCAGACCATGTCAAATCAAAATATTTGGACGCTCCTCTGAACAAGGACAATCTGTTTGGCACCAAAGCAGAAGAGGTTTTAAAAAGGATGGAAGAAAAGGCTAAGTCTATGCAGACAGTCAAAGATTGTTTTGCAAGTGCAGCCTCCAAGATTTAGTAGGCATTGCCCCTCAAAACATTGGTCCTTTCCAGCCCCCTCAAGGCCATCTCAAACTAGACCCAGGGGAAACAGACCCCCCCAGATTATAGTCTCTGGGTATGCAGAGATCAAAGCAATGGAGTACCTCTACTTCTAAAGCAGGGAGTGCTAAGCCACCCCCTTATGGAAAGAATTCACAATGACTTCTCAACTCCACTCCTCACCTCTGTCCAATTGCTCATGCCCCTAGGAGAAAAACATGCCCACCATGCAAAAAACTGGATCTCCATCACCAATGATCGATGGGTCCTCAACATAGTATCCTAGGGGTACAAATTTTATTTCCACATGCTGCCATCCCTAAAAGGGTTCCCAGACCTTCCTCCAAACCAGTGGGCAGAGGCACAAAACCAAGTTCAATCCCTGCTCTCCATAAGGGCAATTCAACCTGTTCCTGCAGAGCAGATAGGCCAAGGTTTTTATTCCAGACTTTTCCTGGTACCCAGAAAAGAGGGCACCTGGCACCCAGTCTTAGATCTATCCATTCTAAACACCTTCCTGGTGTTACAGGAATTCAAAATGCTCACCCTACAGCAGCTTCTCCCTATGCTGTCCAAAGATGCCTGGTTAGCCACTCTAGACCTAAAGCAGGCCTGTCTGCACATCCCAATCAGGGACTCCTGCAGGAAATATCGACATTTCAGGACAGGATCTATGGATTATCAGTTCTCTGTACTTCCCTTTGGCTTATCCACTGTTCCCAGAGCTTTCACAAAATGCCTGGCTCCAGCCATTGCCTATTGCAGACAGAGAAATATTCAGATTTACCCTTACTTGGACGATTGCCTGATTCAGGCAGACAGTCAGGAAACGCTGTTGCAGCACCTGACATTTGTAAAGGACCTTCTAACCTCCCTAGGGTACACTATCAACGAAATGAAATCCAAACTCGTCCCCAGTCAAAAAACTGTATTCCTGGGAGCAAGCTTGGACACAGCATCCCAGATGGCATTCCTTACTCCAGAAAAACAAGCCTATCTGACAGGCTGCTTCGCTCAAATGGCCACAAGAACCCAGCTATCCGCAAGGAAAATCCTGCAGGTTCTAGGGTTCATGGCCTCCTGCATTCTACTAATTCCATATGCCAGACTGCATATGAGGAAACTTTAGTGGTACTTAAAAAGTCTTCGGTGCCAACATTCTCAGGACCTAGAAACTATCATACCTATAATACCTTGTCTAAGGAAAGAGTTTCTTTGGTGGGCAGCAGCATGCAACCACAACAAGGGACTTCCCTTTATACAATCCCATGCCACCCAGACCCTGACCATAAACACATCAGACTATGCCTAGGGTGCACATCTGGATGGCAGGTGCATTCAGGGCCACTGGAGCCCAAACCAAATTCATCTGCACATCAACCAAAAAGAGATGCTAGCTGTTCAGCATGTTCTGACAGCTTTCAGACCCCTACTCTCACCAGGGCCCCTACTAATCAAAACTGACAACACCACAGTGATGTGGAACATCAAGAAGCAGGGGGAACCCACTCTTACCCACTCTGCAGGTTAGGCATGACCCTGTGGAACACAGCCTCAGCCATGCATATTCAACTGCAAGCTCAGTTCCTGCCAGGCAACCAAAACTCTCTGGCAGGCAACTTAAGCAGAAATCTCCTAGACCCACATGAGTGGGAATTAAACCACCACACCCTTCAGCCCTGTGTCCCAGAAATGGGGTATCCTGAAGGTGGACCTATTTGCCCCCCCCCCTACAACCACCAGCTCAGCAAATTCTGCACCAGGGTACCTCACAGCAAGGCCTAGAAAGTGGATGCCCTGGCCTTCCAGTGGCAAACCTCTCAATCTATGCATTTCCCCCTCTGCCTCTTTTTTACAAGAGTATTACTCAAGATAAGGCAGTAAAGACCAAGGGCAATCCTGATTGCCCCAGACTGGCCATGCCAACACTGGTACCCACTACTGCGCAGTCTGTCACCAGTGCCCCCATGGCACCTACCCCAGATCCCAACTCTCCTGACTCAGCAGGAGGGACAGATCTTGCATCTGCAATTGCAGACCCTGAACCTTGCAGCCTGGCTTATTCCTTGAATTCTCCTCCAGTGGCCACCCTAAGTAAGCAGGTACTGGATGTCATATGTGAGGCCAGATGACCCAGTACAAGGAAATCCTATGCTGATAAGTGGAAAAGGTATTGTTCCTGAATTCACTCTAAAGGAGCGGATACAGCACAGCCCTCCTTACCTCTCATCCTGGATTACCTAGCAGACCTACTCCACAGATGCCTGTACTTCTCCTCCATTAAGATCCATGCCTCTGCCATCTCTGCTCATTACAGCACTGAGCCACCTCTGTTCTCTCACCCTCTGATCAAACAATTCCTGAGAGGGTTTAACAACTTAAGGCCACCAAGAAGAGCCCCCACCCCTGCTTGGGGCCTTAATTTTGTGTTGGAAAAACTCACGCTACCCCTTCTTTGAGCCTGCAGCATCAGCAGAGTTAAAATTCCTCTCTTGGAAAACAGCCTTACTTCTGGCCATTAATTCAGCTAGAAGAGTGTCTGAGCTACAAGCACTTTTAGCTGTGTAGCCCTTCAATATTTTTCATGCTGACAGGGTCTCCCTCAGGACAAACCCTATTTCTATGCCTAAAGTGGTGTCCAGTGTGGCTCTCAACCAATCTATCCATTTGCCCACCTTTTTCCCTAATGCTCAAAATAAGGGGGAAAGGATCCTGCACTCTTTAGATGTGCACAGACAGCTCAGATTCTACCTTGATAGGACTAAGCCCTTCATGAAATCTGACCAGTTACTAGTCCGCTTTGCACTAGGGGCAGAGGGCAAGGCCATATCTAAATAAACCCTCTCCAAATGGATAGCACACTGTATCCATTTCTGTTACAAGCACCATGGGAAACCACCCCCTCAGGGGATCAGAGCACATTCTACTAGGGCAACTTCAACCTCTACAGCCTTTCTCAGAAGAGTCTCTACCAGGAACATTCTGGAAGCTGCTACTTGGAGTTCTGTTCATACCTCCACCAAGCATTACCACCTGCCTATCTTTTCCAAATCCAGGGCGGGCTTTGCAACAGCAGTCCTGCAGGGCATACTAGCCAGCCCCATCTCTTCGTGATTGCCTCCACCCATTCTTCAGCTTTGGGATTAAACCCAAGTGTGATGACTGCAACAGTGAAACATGAAGAACATAGTACAGTTGTGTACACTTACTGTAAATGTAGATGTTTGAGTGTATTCACTGTTGCAGTTCTGGTTTCCCACCCTCCAGCCCCCTTGTCTTTCGTATCTCTGTCTTCCTCACTCCTTACAGGGCTATTGATATTTACTTTTTACTGGTGGTGTTTTTCCACCATAACTTAGCTCCCTATTTGGGGGCTCCTGACATATGGGGCAAGAAAAACTGATGTAATGGCGTCGGCTGCCTGTTTTTATACCCCTAGACGACCTGATGTCAGTCCTGAAGCGACAGCAACAGACGCAGAAATACTACGCCTCTGGTATTCGAGCTGACTGAGGGCTACCCCTGGCAGGATAACCCAAGTTATGGTAAGTGTACACACCTGTACTTTTTAAATAATGTGTGTACTTCTGCTGTACAAGTCCCTACTCATTGTTTACAGTGTGTGTGTATGACTCTATTGATACTTCTTCCACGGCTGTGGCCACTGGTACTGTTTTAAGGAGGTTTGCCTGGCTGCATTCTGAGAACCTCCCAGATGATTATAAAAATAAGATTTTAAATTCTGCATTAAAATCTAATTTTAATTTAAAATCTAAGATGTCTGCAGCCCTCCTTTTCAGATTTTCTAAAGGGTTCTCTAAACCCTCCTCCAATTTTGGCAAAAAACTAAATAAATTGTCTCAACAAAATGCAAGTAAAAAACAGATGTTTAAGAAGACATGGCAAGGGGGTTGGTGGGGGTGGGGGGCAGTGCCAAAAATAATTCTGAAACTTCCCAAAGTCAAGGACAGTCCAAGTCAGAAGGGACTCAGGACCTCCCAGATGAAAAAAGTAAGATTTTAAATTCTCCTTTGGATAGAGATATAGCTTTTGCCCCCTCTGGGAGATGATCAAACAGTGTGACGAAAGGTTTAAGTTGATGCATTGAATTTCTAAGATTTTTCAGCCCTCCTTTTCCAAATTTTCTAAGAGGTTTTCTAACCCCTCTTCCAGTTTTGGCAAAGAACAAAATAAACAGTCTCAACAAGATGCAGGTAAAGAAACAGATGTATAAGAAGGGTTACAAAAATAATTCTGCAACTTTCCAAAACCAAGAACAGTCCAAGTCAGAATTACTATTTAAGGGACCTTGTCCTACAACTCCACCCTAGCAACCCCGTTTATATTCCAGAAAGTTTGAATCTCCACTTTTCTCTTTGACAACAAATAGTTCCAGACAAATGGGTTGTGAAGCTCATTCATCAAGGTTGCAGATGGCAGTTGGAGGAAATTCCTCCTTTCCAGGGGAGTAATTCCTTACCCACCAGACCAGACTCTCTTATTTCTACCTGGTTTTCATCACATGCTGTCCTAGGGTGTGATAGAACCTCTTTCTCTTTCCCAGGTTTGGGGAAAGGTTTTTATTCAAGGATGTTTTTTGTGCCAAAGTAAAAAAAAAAAAAAAAAAAAAATGCTTGGAGACTAGTTTTGGATCCATATTTCCTAAACCTGTTTGTGATCGTGCCAAAATTCAAAGTCTTGTCACTGCACAACCTGTTGTGTCTTCTTCCAAGTTTCCTTGTAACTGCATTTAAAAGATTGCTTATCACATCCATATTCATCTAGACCTCTGGTGTTTCTTAAGGTTTTTGGGTTCACATCACATTATCAGTACTCTCCTGTACCCTTTGGACTATCCTTTTCACCAAGAGTGTTATAAGTGTTTAGCTCCAGTTATAGGTCATTGCAGGGTAGGGAGTTTCCACATTTTTCCATGTTTAGACTACCTGCTTATCTTTGCAGTGTCTTTCAAAGTGTCTGGAATCTCTGACATGTGAAAGAAATCTCTTACACAAGCTGGGAGAACATTAAAAAGTCTTTGACTCCTCCTCACAGGATTGTGTTCCTGGGGTGTCAGCTAGATACCTCCGTTCAAAGAGCCTTCTTCTACAGGAAAAAAAATAGATTTATATCTAGATCTGCTTCTAAGATTTCCCACTCACACTTTGTTCACTGGGAGAGAATACCTCTGGATTTTTGGCCTCATGACATCTCTGATTCTCATGATTCCCCTTGCAAGACTCCACACGAGAAAGATGCAGTGGTATATGAAGGGTCCCAGCGCCAACATCCTTTCTCTTTTCAAGTCTCAGTGCTGGCTTTTATCAGAGGAAAATCACTTGGTGTTGATAGCAAATATCCTTAAATCCAGGTCTCCCCTTCTCCCTCCCTGCTGCAAAGCAGTCAGTCACCACATACATCTCCGACTTTGCTTGGGGAGCAGTTTCAGGAGGGATAAGAGGTAAGGTGTGTGAGACACCAAAGACAGATGCCAGCACATGAATGTTAAAGAGATGCTTGCCTTGATCAAGGCACTCAACTTTCTAAATCATCTTTGGTCCCTGGAACTTCCAAGTTGCTATAGACAATGTCACAGTCATGTGATACATCAATAAGCAAGAGGGAATCAGGTCATATCCACTTTACATACTAGCTGTGTTAGCTTGTGATATAGTTTCACAGCATCATCTCACTCTATAGACATCCTACATACTGTCAGAGCAAAACTGTGTGACAGACAAACTGAGCAGGACAAGGGCAAACCCTCATGAATGGAAACTAGATCAGTGGGTCTTCCAAGATTTGATCCATTTGTTGGACTTCCATGAGTAGATTTATTTGCTTCACCTCTGAGCAATCAGCTGATAAGATTCTGCTCCAGGTCTCCTTGTAAGAAGGCCAGGAAGACAAATGCCTTTTCTTTTTCTTGGACTGGAATGTTCCTGTTTGGTTTTCCACCCTTTTCACTGACATCCAGGGTAGTTTTGAATATTCAGAAGGAATTTCCCAAGATCGTTGTGGTGACTCCCTTTTTTGGAAAAGGCCAGGGGCTTCCTCACAGACTTAATCTGCTCACACAAGAACACGGGTGTTGGATACACCCCAACCCCAGTCAACCTCATTTGACTGCGTGGATGATACGGTCTTAATTCCCTTTAAGCACCTGTTTACTGAGGATGTGCAGCAGGTACTAATGGAGGAAAGAAAGCCTGGTACTAGAAAGTCATATATTAGTAAATGGAAAAGGTTAGACCAAACTAAAAGTTTCAGATCTTCAGATCAGTTGTTCATTTCTTGTGAAGTTAAGAAGAAGGGACAACCTGTGTCAAAACAGTCTTTTCCCAAATGGTCATCTAAGGCTATTTACCTTTTATTATACTCACCACAACAAAACAATTCCAGGTGGGGTCAAGGCCCACTCTACCTACTCTTGGCTTCATTTGTGGCTTTTTGGAAAGGGTTGGATTCTAGAAGATGCAACTTGGTCCTCTGTACTTATTTTTACATGGCACTATTAAGCTTGATTCCTTCTGTAGGTTTAGATCAGTCTTTGTTAGGACCATTCTTCAGGGGCCTCTGGACTGGACTCTTCTCCTTCCATCTCCTAAATTTAGTAAGACAGAGCAATCTACTGATAGCAGTAGTGATCGATATCAAGAACACAGTACAGTTATGTAAGTAAATTTACAATAATAGTAGATGTTGTTTGATTGATCAGTTCTGCAGTGGCCACTCCCTCCTTCAACCCCCCCCCCCTTTTTGTGTTTTTTTATGCAAGGGTGTGGACATTTATTGTATTTATTTATTTTTTGTTGTTATTCCTAGCATTGTCCTTTCACGGCTCAGCCTCCCTTTCTTTTTTTAGCATGAAATCTGTCTGAGGGCTTGGTGTTTAAACCTGTCTTTTTGTCCAGCTCAGCTCGAGCTGACTGATGGTTTGGGCATGTGGAAAAAAACCTGAAGCTTTAGAAGTTGGGTGGTAGTTATATCTTGTGCAAAACAGAACCTATATAGCTGAGACAACTTCAGCAGTGATCATTCGGACATCTATTGCTATGGTAAATTAACTTACATGACTGTACTTTCTACTTAACAAAAAAGCCACTAGGCAGTCCAATTCCATGCCTGGCTCCAAGCCAGTGATTCTGGCTTTTTAACCATTTAAAATTTGAGAACAGGCAGAGATCATTTTGACCCCAAACCCTCTAAACCTTCACTTTACCATGTAAAACTGCTATTGCCGTGCACCAGCTGTCTGGAGGGAACCAGCTACTAAATTGTTGAGTTAGTCTTTCACTCCCATGCCCAGGTCAGAGAGCCAGTTTTCACATTAGGACCGCTGCAGACCTCCACAAGCATTTCCTGTGGCTTTACCCTGCACAGACATAGCACTGTCAGTGATCCAACAGGTAGCACACTGCTTTGGTGCTGGAGGCTTTGAGTTCTATTCCTACACCAGGTAGATAGATTGCTACAGTAATTGTTATACAACTACAGAAAATTGGCCCTGTGTGTTAGAGATGGGTGTATATTACTGGGTTCCAGAGTTTCTATACAGTCATTCAGTATGTATGTGTTTGTTTATTTATCATGTTCATTAACAAACATCCTTGTGACCTCCCCCATCTACCACTTATCCTGTATGCTGACAAGGCCAAAACTGTGCTTTTTGAAACTCCATAGAAAATACATCGAGCACCTAACTGTTTAACTATGTTTGACCTACACAACCATTCCACAGAGACAACCACCACCTTCAAGTTGCTAGGAGTATGGCTTGATCAGTCACTAAACTTCCATTTCCATGTAGACAAAGTGAGAGCGAAAATAAACTCCTTCCTCTTCTGAGCCGAAAGCTCTCCTTTTATTTATTTATTTATTTTGCATTTGTTAACGGGGAAAGTCCAACTGGGTCAGGAACCCATTTTCAGTGGAGGCCCAGGGAGAAAAGCCCTACAAATTAGTACAATTAATAACATATATGGTAGAACATTTGACAAAGCAAAAGTACAATGGTCATTTGATTTACATTTACATTAGAGAAATACAAAGAAAATATTTTGGCTTGAAATACAAAATAAAAAATTTTTTTAGCATATTTGAAAATTACAAAGAAATCATTTGACTTGGATGTATACAGGTTATTTAATTTACATGCAGGTGAATAGTTTGCAGAGTTGCAAGGTAGCTTGGCTGTCATAAAAGCAGTTAGGCTTGATGGTTTTTATCGTAACTAGCCAGAGCAGACATTGGCAAAGGAGTTCTCCTCTTTCTCAGCTTGAATATGGGCTACCAGTTTTGGCTTATGCCGCCAAGAAAAACATTGCCATACTCTAGACTATCTCTAAAAGCATCTTCAGATTCATTACAAACTTGCCTTTCTGTGAGCATCACTGCATCACCCTCAAAAAGGCAAATGGCTATCTGTAAAATACAAGATCTAACCTACTTCTAGGATCCCAGCTCTACGAACTATGCCATCTCCTCACATTTACTCCCCTTACAGCTAGATTTCATGAAAAAAACGTCCTCATACAACCTGAGACACTATTCACAAGCCACACAAGCTCTCATTACCCCTAGAACCAAACTCTACAGCACTGTACATGCTTTCACCTCTCAAGCATCTACTCTTTGGCAAGTTCACCCCATCAACTTTAAGAAAATCAACACTATTTCCAAATTCAGAATGTAACTCAGAAAGCACTTCATCCAAGCCATATGCCCGTGTTTCAACACAGGGCATATCACCCAACCGATATCTTTTCTGAGTTTCTTGTCTGTCAAGTTTCACTCAAGACGGACCCACTTTATAAAGTAATGGATACGTTACACTATGCTTGAATGTGCGTTGCACTGTGCTTGTTCACGCAAATGAATGCCTGCAATTTTTGTATGTAATTATTCTGAACTATTGAATCAAAGAATGAGACCGCAATCAGTCTCCGCTAGGTTAGCTAGTTCAAACAGTGAAGCAGGACTCGAACAGGGATAAGGCGGCAAATTTATTAACACTCAAAAAGCTAAAACAGAACAAGTGTAAGCGCTTTCATCTGCAATGCAGACTTCATCAGACAAAGTACATCTTAATTAACACCAAATTTAACAACTTTTTGGTGCCAACTTAAAATCATTTCAAATAGCTGACATCAACTTTTAAAGTGCCAATGCATACAATAAATAAATAAAACCTGAAATTCAATATACAGACGCTCAAAATAGCGTTTGAAACATGAACATTGCTAAAATATCACTAAAATATCAACAGGTCCTAGTAATCATAAATCCCACTACTATGAAGATGTTAAAAATGTAAATATATGTACATATAAATGAAAAATTAACTATATAAATAAAAGGTATATATATGTGAAATTATATAAATATATAAGTATGTAAAAAACATAAATATATATACCAAAAAAACACTAATCTATTGAATTCATAACATATAAAATAATCTATATAATGTACTACATGTTACTAACGGGTGTCCAAAACAAGCCCACAAAATTAGTACTGCAAATGCATAAACCAATTAAACAGGTTAAAAACGGAAAAATATAAAGTGAATGAATAAAATCAATGTATATATCCATTTATAATAATTGTAATAAGGGTTTAATGGATATAAAATCGTTTATACCAGGAACCTTAGTGGCATTAGTCATCATCTGCCACATACTTTCCTTTTTTCCTAAAAGAGCTTTAATATTGCCTCCCCGTGGTGATTTTTGAACATGATCAATTATGGCAAATCTAAAAGTATGTCCAACACCATACTGTTTTATATGTCTGAATAAGGCATTCTTAGTATCATGAATCTTAATCTTATACAGATGTTCATAAATCCATCTCCTAAATTGCCTTTCGGTTTTTCCAATATAATTTGCTGTGCATAAATCACATTTAGCGAGGTATATTATGTGTGTACTGTAACAATTCCCTTTTATAAACTTTATATATGTCCTGTTTATATCATCTAGTTTACAACCCTTATTTTCATTTATAGCAAAACATTGTCTGCAGGAACCACACTTTTTTGTGGAGACATCCTGCAACAAAGGGTTGTTGCGATTGTTTGTAGTACTCTCTAACAATCTTTTGATGTTCAATCCCACCTTGTATAGACAGCATGGTCTGTTTCCAACTACTTTGTTCACTTCCTCATCAATAGTTAAAATGTTCCAATGTCTAAATAAGATGTTTTTAATTTTGTTAACATATGGTGAATGCATTAAAACACATACTTTTTTGGACTCAAAGCCCTCTGTTGTTCCAGATTGTGTGGCATTGTTAATGTTAAGGGGTGTGCCCAAAATTGGGGGGGTACTTTTTACCCCATTCACGTATAACATATGAAGCTGTGTCATTCAATAGTCGAATAGGGTACTTTCTATTAATAAACATATTTTTAATGAAATGTATCTCCCTAGTCATTACCTCATAAGTGGAGGACATTCTAGCTGCCCGGATGCATTGTCCCTTAAAAATATTTCTTAAAATGTGTTTGAGATGATTACTGGTGAATTCCAGATATCCATTTGAAAATGTTTCTTTTCTATGGATCTCAGACTGGAAGCCAATAACTGTATGTCTAATAAATGTGTCCAAGTAAGCTATCCCCTCGGGCCTTATTTTGTGTGTAAATTTCAAAAAATCACTGGACTGATTTAAGTGCACCATAAATTCATTAAAAGATTCAACTGGTCCATCCCATAACAAAAACATATCGTCAAGAAATCTTGTGTAATAGACCACATGCTGAAAATAGCTGTGACTAAACACATGTTGATACTCCCAAGCCAACATAACCAGATTAGCAAAAATAGGGGCACATGAAGCCCCCATAGCAACACCCCTGGTTTGTCTAAAGTATTCCCCTTCAAAGTAAATGTAATTATGGTCTAATACTATTTCCATCATGTCGGTTATCAAATTAATATGATCCCAACTGAGGTTGGAATACCTTCTCATACTCTCACAAAAATCTTCTAAGCCTTGGTTCTTAGGGATGCAAGAAAACAAATCTATAACATCAATGGTTATGTAAAGCAAGCTCTGTTTCCATTTATCAGAAGTAAGATTTGACAAAAACATCCAAGAGACATCTTATTTAGACATTGGAACATTTTAACTATTGATGAGGAAGTGAACAAAGTAGTTGGAAACAGACCATGCTGTGTATACAAGGTGGGATTGAACATTAAAAGATTGTTAGAGAGTACTACAAACAATCGCAACAACCCTTTGTTGCAGGATGTCTCCACAAAAAAGTGTGGTTCCTGCAGACAATGTTTTGCTATAAATGAAAATAAGGGTTGTAAACTAGATGATATAAACAGGACATATATAAAGTTTATAAAAGGGAATTGTTACAGTACACACATAATATACCTCGCTAAATGTGATATATGCACAGCGTTTTATATTGGAAAAACCGAAAGGCAATTTAGGAGACGGATTTATGAACATCTGTATAAGATTAAGATTCATGATACTAAGAATGCCTTATTCAGACATATAAAACAGTATGGTGTTGGACATACTTTTAGATTTGCCATAATTGATCATGTTCAAAAATCACCACGGGGAGGCAATATTAAAGCTCTTTTAGGAAAAAAGGAAAGTATGTGGCAGATGATGACTAATGCCACTAAGGTTCCTGGTATAAACGATTTTATATCCATTAAACCCTTATTACAATTATTATAAATGGATATATACATTGATTTTATTCATTCACTTTATATTTTTCCGTTTTTAACCTGTTTAATTGGTTTATGCATTTGCAGTACCAATTTTGTGGGCTTGTTTTGGACACCCGTTAGTAACATGTAGTAAATTATATAGATTATTTTATATGTTATGAATTCAATAGATTAGTGTTTTTTTGGTATATATATTTATGTTTTTTACATATTTATATATTTATATAATTTCACATATATATACCTTTTATTTATATAGTTAATTTTTCATTTATATGTACATATATTTACATTTTTAACATCTTCATAGAAGTGGAATTTATGATTACTAGGACCTGTTGATATTTTAGTGATATTTTAGCAATGTTCATGTTTCAAACGCTATTTTGAGCATCTGTATATTGAATTTCAGGTTTTATTTATTTATTGTATGCATTGGCACTTTAAAAGTTGACGTCAACTATTTGAAATGATTTTAAGTTGGCGCCAAAAAGTTGTTAAATTTGGTGTTAATTAAGATGTACTTTGTCTGATGAAGTCTGCATCGCAGATGAAAGCGCTTACACTTGTTCTATTTTAGCTTTTTGAGTGTTAATAAATTTGCCGCCTTATCCCTGTTCGAGTCCTGCTTCACTGGTTGAACTAGCTAACCTAGCGGAGACTGATTGCGGTCTCATTCTTTGATTCAGTTGTTGCTTTTCTTCATTTGGGTTTTTGTACAAATTATTCTGAACTATGTTATTGCTTACATTTCTGTATTTTTGTTTGGGAAATGTTTTGTATTTTACCTGGTCTGAGCCTCAGATTGGTAAATATTGATCAATGCACTACCTTAGTAAAGAAATATCAATAAATACATAGGTCAATGTATTTATTTTTTTTATTTATTGGCATTTGTTTACAGAGAAAATCTGATTGGTTAATTGTATCCATTTTTAGTGGGGACCTGGGAAGAAAAGCTCCACAAGTAAAAAAGCAGAAAATACATCTGCATAGGTGAAAACTGACATCATATGACAATATGCTGTAAATACACAGATTAATGCTAATACACATATAACATATAATACACATATAACATATAATACACATATACCATCATTAATAAGACAGATGCAAAATCATGTTGCGTTGAAATGTGTTGACATGTTTTTAAGTGTGAGAGTTTATTACTCACTCAGAGTGAGTGGAGCATTCAAACTGTGGATAAGGACAGGAAGAGAGGAAATAGTGAGGGAAAAGTATTTGTTAGAGGTAATAAGTGGAGTAGATATGGGAGGCAGGAGAAATAATGAGTAAAAGCAAGATTTAGAGTAAGAGAAATAAACACAAGGAAAAGGAGAGCTGGGATGTATACAGGTATTAGACAAGAAGGAACTGAAGTTTTAAGGAAAAGGAGAGCTAGGATGTATACAGGTATTAGACAAGAAGGAACTGACATTTTAAGGAAAAGGAGAGCTAGGATGTATACAGGTATTAGACAAGAAGGAACTGAAGTTTTTAGGAAAAGGGGAGCTAGGATGTATACAGGTATTAGACAAGCAGGAACTGAAGTTTTAGCCAGAAGAGCAGCAAGTATAAAGCAAGAAGTCGTAGAGGAGTTATTTTAGTTGCAACTTAAATAAATGAATGGCTCGTAGTGCCGTGATGCACCGTGTGATTACAGACTTGGACCACATGTTTTGTAAGGCTTATAGATGTCCAGTAGATTTTTGTCGGATGATTGAAAGTGACAATTTAGGAGGTAGTGGTGGAGAATTGTACTTACAGGTGGGCAGGAATTAGGATTAAATATAATTTTATATATTAATAGAAGTTGGGCATACTTTAGTGGGTGGGATAATTTTAGCCAGTTTAGAGTTTTTTAGTGCAGAGCAGTGATGTGTTCTGAGACTAGTATGAGCTGCAGATCTAGCTACCTTGTTGTAACACTGTTCTAGTTTAGATGTTAGGGTGGCCTGGAGGTTAGTCAAGACGGGAGAACTATATAACAGAGGAGTAGGTATGAAGTGGCAAGTGTGAATCTGGTGGATGCAGTAAGGAATTGTTTGGCTCTATAGAGCATTCCTAGTTTTTTGTGATTTTTTTTTTTATATTGCTCTGTATGTGGATATTGTCATCTACTGTAATCCCCACAACAGTTTTGTATGGGGCACTAATTCAGTTGGTATATTGTTTAGGGATGCGATTTTAGTTGTTTTTCTCACAGGTAAGTGATTTGGAGAAAAAATAAAAGGAGTATGGGTTTCTTTGGATTAAGAAGGAGTTGGTGGTTACAAAGCCAGTTTTCAATGGAGTTAAATGCATGTTGTGTAATCTTTTCTAAATTTTCTAGATTATCTGAGAGGCTGACTAGGGTGAAATCATCTGAATACTCTACAGGGGTGCTTGTTGTATAGAAGTATGAAGATTGTTTATGATGATATTAAATAGAAGAGGACTAAGGGTAGAGCCTTATGGTACACCTGTAATGCTGGAATGTTGTACACCTGTAATTGTGGGTTCATAGTAGGTAGGGAAAAGGGTAGAATTCCATTTGACTGCCTGGTAGTCCTCTGACAAGTAATTATTAAACCTCTGAAGAGTAGGTTGTGAAATAATCATTGTGGACAGCTGTAGCTGGAGCGTTTGTGAAGCACAGTGATGAAAGTTTTTTATAAGTTTAGGAATAATGAAGATTCGTGTTTACCACTATCCCTGGCTTTTTTTATGTTTCCTGTAAAATATAGGAGGGTGTTTGTGATGTTATTGGCAGGTCTAAAACCATGCTGAGTACCATTAGTAATTGTTCTTTAAGAGATGCTGGACTAGTTGTTTATGGTTGTAATAGTACTATCGATAGTGTTGTGTGAAGCCCATCCTGGCACATCCAGATTGTATGTACACTGGCTGTATGGGTGTGAAAAAGGAAGGAACATTGTATGATGTTTCAAGAAACTCTGAATAACCACCTAATGCACTTTTGCACCCCTTACTCCACCTTAGTAATGCATGCTAACTCTAACATACAGCTTTCATACCTATCCCCTGACATTCATACTAGCATGCATACACCCTGAATATATATCCCCTTATGTAACCCAAACCCTAAGCCTAAAATGCAGACATTCTCACACAGACTCTCAGAACCATCACTTACTTTTTTCAGTCAACTGGAACTTGCACAAGACAGAATTCATCCAAAGAGCCTTTTGCTTAAAACTGAAATCAGACAACTTGTATGTCTGTAGAAACAGATTTATACACATGCATATAAATAAAAAATAAAATGGAACATTAACATGTTTCTTTTGACAGTGTGCTAATCTCACTTGCCACTGCATGTATTTGGGATTGCATCATTAGAAATATGCCCAATGAAAGGACTTGAGATGGGCATTTCATTGTGTTGCTGGAATAACAAGGAAAATTCTTACCTGTCTGCTGGTATCCAAAATTGAGTGAGTTACACATGCTACTATCACGAACAGGAGAAATTCTTTTCTATAGCAGACGGACTTATTAACACAGTGCTTTTGACCCTGTTTTCAGATCACTTTTATGTGGACATGTACTCCCCTTCACATGCATCTCTTCTAACTGTACATCCGTGAGAGCTTTTAAGTCTGAAACTATGCCTAGAGATGGGCAGGATAAAAGAGCTCAGCTAAGATGAGATTTACTTTGTGAAGACTGCTTAACCAACAAAGGAGCTGCATCCCTGCTGCTGAAAACAATGAAAATGGTCCAGAGATAAAAAGGCAAGATTATTTTCCCTTTACTTTGGGACAAGTTACTTTTTAGCTGTCATTTTTTATCCCTTTATTATTATTTTTTTTCCATTTCAAAAGTAATGACTATGGAATATTAGGAGTAGAAACTGACTGAGAGGAGTGCTGGGTAATATTTTGCTGCAGACTAAGATTGAAATGTAAGTTTAGTGAGGAGGTCGTTTTCTAATTTACTGCTTTGGTCATCCAGTCAAAATAATTCTGATTTTAGATTTTTTTACCATTCTTGGTTTTATCCATGCTCCACCTGGTCTTGTGGTTTGATAGTCTCTAGGTACTAAGTTGATTTCTTTAAAAGCATTCCATGAGTTTTTTCGACCACTGAGATAAATTAAGTTGGTAGTTTCCTTCTCTGACTTGCTTCTCTTTTGAAGATGGTTGCAGCTTGTTTCCAAGCTTTTAGGTAACCTTACCCTTTTCTGAGATTTATTTGAAAATGTTACTCAGGGATGTCCCTAGCTGACTTTCTCTAGGAATGCTATGGTATATCACATCAGATCTCATTGACTTTCCTTATTTTGTGTAGTTTCTTGCTAGAAAAAAAAACTTTATTGTGTGAAAGCTCCAGTTTAAGCATTCTTATAAGAAGGCTTCTGTTGTGTAAATAGGGTGCATTCCCTTCTTACATTTAAGTACTGAACAGATGAAAAGAAATTAAAAAAATTCACTCTGCTTCTTTCTTTGCCAGTGTTCCACTTTGTTTGGCCTATTTACCCCTTCCTTTGCTGTGTACTGTAATTTTAAGATATGTGCCTGATTTCCCTGAATTTCATGTATGTGATATGGAAATGGCTGATAGTCCCTTAATTAATCATAGGTTCCATAAGTAAGTACTAGGCTAGCTCCCTTGTGGGCCATTTTAAGCCTAGACATTTTTCCTTTCAAAGGTGAAAATCAAACCATGTACTTTGTGATGGTGAGTTAAATACCTTAACTACTATACCAGCCTAAAAGTGAGACTCCTACCCTGTACCTTGTGTATGTAAAGTAAACATTTTAACCATTATGTCAACCTCTATTCCTTAGTCAGATTCAGGATGTGCCTGATTACAGCAGAGCTGATGATTTATTCACATTTACGAGTGATATTTACCCTTGATGCGTGCTGTTTCCACAGGATATGTATGGCAGAGGGAGGTCTTGCACAGGAACAGTTAATTTTGCTCATATCATTCCCAGAATCACCTTTATTCATCCTGTTGTTGCTATCATAGAAGCTGCTGTCACTGTTCCTCTTTTCCAGTCACCCTCACTCAGCCTCCTAGAAGATGAGTTGCATCTGCTGGAATGTTATGCATCCCCCCCCCCTTTGTCAATTGCCTGTAATTAATCAGTCTTTTTCCTGCACCTTGGCACCTGCACTGTGCAGGTGAATTTACCACTGTTTGGGTCAGATGGTTTGTTTGTAAACAGGATGCTTTGTTTCGCAGTACTCTCAGGGTATACTGCTTTGCTTCCTTAAGTGTACCAGGTGCTTGCAGGTAACAGTGCTTCTGCAGCTGTGCTGTTCAGATTTTACTTCCAGGTCCTTTCCTGGCATAGCATTAATCTGGGTATGCTAATTTTGAGTTCTGAGACTGCTTGCAGTCGTACTGTTTATGTACGGGGAAATTATATATATGTTTAATAACAACTCACTGCATCTAAGAACTTAGTAAAGACTTGCAACATACTGGAAGATAAACGGCTCCTTCCACTTTCCCCATATGTGACCTCTTACATAAAGCCATTCAGAATGTCACCTTATCGAGCGCATCTCATTAGCCTATTTTTCTGTGATGGTACACAGTTTGTTGGGGTGTAGCAGCATTTCAGAATATTCCAAGATTTCAATTTTGGATAGAAAATTTCATCCCACTGTTACTGCATGCACTAGCTTCACAACACATGGTTGCTACGTGCTTATTCCCTATGTCCAAACATGCCGTCTTCCAATAATGAACAGTGGGAAATTGTTAAAATGTTTTCTTTTTTTCATGAGAAAATCACTTCTACCTGTGATGCAGTTGTTGCTGATTATAGAACACCCACCTCTGTGGATGAAAAGCATGAGGATATTGGATAGCTTGCCTGTGAGATCAGAGCAAAAAGGGGTGTGTAGAAAATGTTTGTGGTTGGAATAAAAATGTAAGTGTGTGGGTGTTCATGATGAATTGTGCTGCAATAGTGCAATAGAACTGATTGTCTAAGATTGCCTAGGTATGGGACTAAGAAAAATGTAAGTAATGTACAGTGCCTAAATACAGTGAGACACTTGAGTTATATTTGGAAATTGGCACAGGAAACCTGTCTTTGTTTCCCAAAATGTTGTCCTGCATGTGGGTACACTGACTGTTAGTTTATTAGCCGAGTAGTAAATTCCTCCAAGGAATTTTGCAAAACTGTAAGGGCAGATTTAAAAGTATGTATTTAAGTGCCATTTGTTGAATGAGATTAGGTTGTCTTTGATAGCTGTGGTGTAATATCAGAAAAGTTAACATTTGTTCTACGCTTGGTTCCTCGCTTTTGGTAAAGAATAAACTTTTTTAGTGTACCTACACATTTCACACTTTGTAATGATCCTTCAGTTCTGGTAACCATCAAAATAGTGTGGTAGGACTTTACAATTCAAAAAGAAGTTTATCTAAAACATATAAAATGTATAGTCTAGTTTGCCAGTTTGTGTGCGTTTCACTAAGCCTGTTTGTTCGTGAGCTGCAGGCAGGAATAAAGTACTTCATTTTGTTTGGTTGTAGTAATATTAGAAACTTAATTAACATTAAATGATTATTCTGGTTCTTAAAAACATAGACTCATGCCAACCTTTTGATATCAGTTTGTTTTATGTTAATAAAATCAGCGTGATAACTGTGGTGATATGCAACAGTGTCATTGAGATTTGGCAGTAAGCATCACTTGTAATCCTGGAGGGCTGGACCTAAACCCTATTAAGAGCAAATAATTTTACAGGGTATCATTGTGCCTTGTCTGACAATTACATTATTGTGACTATGAGTGTTTGTAAAATGGAGAAGATAGTCTTGTCCAGGAAAAGGGTCAAACACAGTCTAAAAGTAGCTTAGGCAGTAATATAGATGGTGTGTGCGTGTATGTGTGCGAAAGTTTCATATTTGAAGAGTTTAGCTAAGAGCTTTTGGAATTGTGTACCAACTTCCAAAATGTAGCCCCCTTCCCCTTACAAGTGTGACCCCCCCCCGAAATACAGTCATTGCATGTTTCCCTTTTCACTACTGAAAAATAAATAAATAAATATAATAACTTATGAAATGACAGGCTTAAGCAAAAAAAAAAAAATGGAATTTTGGAAAAAAAGGCCATTTAACAATATATGTTAAGTGAGCCATAAAACATATGCCAGGTATTTTTTATATTCATATCCAGAATGTGTCTCACTGCACAAAAATATTTTTTAAAAGGGTTTATCATATGGTGTGTGTGTGTGTGTATTTATACAATACATATATGTGTGTGCATGCTTCCATATGCACACACACACAGTTAAACATGAATGTTCATTTTGTGTGAATTTGTGGTAGATAGGATTTTTGCACTTACATATATTTCAGTTTCCTTGTTGGCTAGTCAGCCACAAGTGCATTTTTGTGCAGTCCCTCTGTCTTATTCCTGGGCACCAAAATACTGAAGGGCGTGTGATGTTCTGTCTTTTATAGTGGGGCTACTCTTTGATAGGCACTGTGTCAAACCATAACTGCACTCCTAGGGAACATATAACTACTGAAAGTGTCTCAGGAAAGACTGATATCTTCCTGTAACTGTATTCCAAAGCATGTATGTCTCGCATAGCATTTTAGTGCAGGTCTTTGACTTGATATCTGTACAGTCTGTAGAAAAAGAGGTCAAACTCTGTATAATAACCCTGCTCTTGGTTCCAGCTCTGATAAGGGAATTTCATTGGCTGCATAGCCAAACTGCCATCAGCTGGAGGTTATCCTTTATTTCTCTAAATTGAGACTAGAAACTCACCACAGACTCTCTGAGTTATGCCTCTGCCTACTCTCCACATACCTAAAGGTCCAGGGTCTGTGGTGGTCTTCCCAGGTGAAATCTCCTTTCATTTTCAGGTGGCCTTAGCATATAGCTATTTCTGTACCATTTGTAAGCTTTATAAGTGCTCTCTCTTTCATTCTATTACTTAAATAGTTCCTATTTATTTATTTATTTGCTTGTTTTCATTTGTTGAGAGAAAAGATCCAGGTGGACAGGGCCTTTTTTTGTGGAGGCCTGGGGATAAAAGCTGCAGTGATGGTAATATATAGTGGAGTGATGATACATTACCCAGTGGGTTTGATAAATTTCATCAAAATGGAGTTTTTACCAAAAGTGCAGAAATGCTAAAATGTAGTATAGTAAGTAGTAGTGACTTCAGTACATAACATCAAACCTGAATGCTTACTGATACTGCAGTAATAGAAGGATGCGTATAGTAGGCATAATAAAGTGGAATAATTGGGCATGCATTCATTAATATTGACTGTAAATAAAATAGTAACAAATGCACAAAATACATGATGGCGGGTCTATATTACATCGTCGAACTTCTAAAAGTTCGAACGATGTAATATTGAACCCAAATGTCTGAAACAGTAAATTAGTGAACACACAGAACAGCGATTTTTTTCCCCAGGGAAATAAATTGCTGTTCCCCAACAAAAAAAAAAACCTTTAACCTTAAACTAAAGTCGGGGGGCTTCACCCCCTCTACTTAAACATACCAACTCCGAGATTGCACCACAGTGGAGGAAATAGCAAAGCCTCAAAAACGGCCCACCGATTTCTTTTCCCTGGGAAAAATATCGATGTGTCGTGGCTTGGCTATTTTCAGGTTTCAGATGTTTGGGTTCGATATTACATCGTTTGGACTTTGAGAAGTTCGTCGTTGTAATATAGACCCTATGATGGCTCAGAGCTATCTTTATTGTTTAAGTTACTGAGAACGGGTCAAAGATGGATTAGGAAGAGGTAAATGGGAAAGTATGTTTTGGGATTGTAATGAGTTAACAAATTTTAAAAATTCCCTACAGAGTACTCTGTCAGAAATATTGGGTGAACAAATGAGTGCAACTAAGGAAATTCTTTTTTGAGTTGGGATACAGGATTTGAATTGCCTAGACTTAGTAAGGCTTGTTCAGTTTAATTCTGGAGGAGTGAGTCTTAAGGGAATGAATGAATTGATTAATTTATGTAATGTTGGATTGATGATAATTGTATGAAAGATTTATATGTAATATATTTTCTTTTATATAAATGTATGTTTTTCTGTGTCTTAAGTGATAATTCATTAAAGATATTAAAGGTATTAAAGATGAGTGGTGAGGCTATAGGCTAGTGGAAAGAGGTAATATAGGGTGTAAAGCAGTGAGGTTTTCAGTGAAGAGTGCAATATCTATGAATGATAAAAAGAGGGAAGGAAGTTAAGTAGAAGGGTAAAGTTTTTGCTCACATTAACACCATTTGCACACCCAGTTTTGACTTGATGCGATTGAACGTGCATGTTTAGAGATGGATGTACTGTGTGTCTGTTGGATTGCCATTGCAAGTTTGTTCAGTAGTGTACCAGTATACTTTGAGGAAAATTAACAAGTTAATTCTTGATTTGAGAAGCACAAAGGAAGAGATTATCACGTCAGTCGCCCCTGCTAGACGAGGGACCAGGGAAGTAACCAGAGTTAAGATGTCAAGATGTTCACATCGAAAGGGACCTAAGGTGCACTTTGTGTCAGGAGTATGCATAGGGTTGGAGTTCTTTTAGGAAGGGCAGCTGCCACCAGACTTGGCCACTGTTTTGTAAATTTACTCCATTTTGATAGTTAAATGATTGGGCAACACTTAATGCATATAATTTTTAACCTTTCACCTCCAGAGTTAAGAACAAAGCAAAATACCTCAAATTAGGGACTGTTTTAGACACTGGTACTATTAACTTAGAACTTCTAAAAATATCCAATTTTAAGAATTATTGAGTAAAAGTTTCAGCCAAAATTAGGCATGTCTGTACAAACTGGGGACATGCCAAACTTTGACTGTCATGAATATTTGAGCTCTGTAAAGTATGCCTAATTTTTTGATTGTTATGGGCTGTGATTGCATTTAAGCATTGATGTACCCCCAGCTGATCACAAAGGTTGGTTTCCGCAGGATTTTTACGGTCATAACTAGCTCCCTGGCAGTGGATGGTTTTCCCTGGAGTTTCATGATGGTAACCAGTTCACTAGGGAATTTTGTCCTTTTTTTCAGAGGGTTACTTTTTTGGTCTGTGGAACATGCACTTAACCTGTATTTAGTTATCTCTCAATGGACTGTAGCCATGACACAGACAACATCAAAGCTTGTCTACATTTTTAATGCATCCTTGGAGGAAGTCACAGAGTGTTGAAAGATTGAGTCATCTCCTCACTGTGGTTTGCTTCTGTTTCCTTGTTAACCAGTTAGTAGATGATACCTTTATGGTAATTTTTTTCTTTTTGTTTAATTTACTTACAGACTGTACCTCTTCAAAATGTTTATCATGTATGTGGTAAAAGGTGGTGCAGAGAGCATTTAAGCCCTCAGGCTGCAGTTGATCACTACAGGACAAAAGTGAGATAAAGTATTGTAAGTGCAGAGGTTTTTATATGTTTAAAGGTCAGAAAGAATGCACCTATCGTCCTGAAATATCCACAGCTGATGTCTGAGAATAGGGCAGAGTTCAGCTTTTTCCAGACTGTTTTTCCAACGTTTTGCCTTCTTGTTTCTGTTTGACAGTTCTTACTACACTTTTCTGTCTTTCCTTTAATTTCAAAAAAGTAAATGTAGTGTTACTATGTACGCTGTCACTGCTATCTTTAAAAGAAGCCCAAAAGAAGATGGAATTTGTTCTTGATAGTACAATTTCTTTGAAGACTGGATCTCTGATCCCTTATCATACTGCTTTACCTTGTAACTAACCCCCCTGAGAACTAATTAAAGTACTTTATGTTCGAGACTAGAAATGCTGCAGAACTGTAACTGTAACCTGAGCTTCGATAGTATGCAAGGGATGAAACACCTGCATTCCTAGTAAGACATTCATAATAAAATGTTTGTGATTATGTTAGCAGCAGTCTTGCCCAGATGATTGGCACTAAAAATCTCAATATGATTCAACTCGTCCATGTTTGTTCAACTGTATCATGTAACTTCATTTGCCGATTAGTGGCCTTGTGAGAAACTCTTATGTGACAGTCATATGATAGAAAATGTACATCTTTCTTGATTTGAGAAGCACAAAGGAAGAGATTATCACGTCAGTCACCCCTGCTAGACAAGGGACCAGGGAAGTAAATAGTCTGGGAAGAAATAGCCAGGGAATTGTTATGGCTAGGCTTGTATAGGCCCTAGGGCCGGTAGCTAAAGACATACCAACACTCAGCTGACTTTGGTCGAATTTTGACAGTTCACATACAGTGGCTTTGCAAGTTTTGGCTGGAATTGGTGTAAATTATCTGTAGTCCAAAATCAGACAGACGTTTGTAAAATCACATATCCTTGACTGTACAAAAACAGTAGTGCATTAAGACTATTTATTTATTTTTACATTTGTTAACTGGGTTAGTCCGACTTGGCCCAGAGAGCCCTTTTTCAGTGGAGACCCGAGATGAAAAGCTCCAGGAAAGTAATTAAAAACTAAGAAAAAAAAACTAACAATTCAAGTTGTAAGATACTTCATATGACAAAAACAGAGAATAATATACAGCGATTATATACAAGGCAAAAGTACAGTATTTTGAGAATGCAGTAGCAATATGTTTGAGAAATTTGATTAGCGTTAATTGTAAGGAATGTAGCAATGCCTAAAATAAAAAAAAATAAAAAATTCAGAGTAACATCATTTCATAGTGCAACAAAGATGCATTTAATAGCATAGGTACTAATTGCAGAGAGAGAATATATGTAGACAGTTTAGGTAGATACCAGGCAGATATCTTAATTAAGAGGAGAAGAAACATTCATTAGGTAATTTCCTGACTAGTATAGCTCCATGTTGGAATTGAATTTTTAGTTGCTTTTTGCTGTATTGTATGATCTGAAAGATGACATTAAAACATGTCAAGATGTTCACATCGAAAGGGACCTAGGGTGCACTTTGTACTCAAATGCTAAAACTTGAATGTTTTAGATGGAAACTTAAAAGAAAGGGGAAAAAAAAAAGAAAGAAAATGCATATTGATAATCGGGGAAAATGGGTCTGAAGTGTTTGTGGGGGTTATGACAGGGGTATAAGTATAGCAAATAAGACTGGACTAAATATTAAGTCTGGAACTTTAGCAGGGCACCTGGAAGAAAACCCAATGGGTTGATGCAGGGAGTAATAAGTATAACATATCACCATAAGAGTTAAAACAAGATGTGCACAAATTAATAGTTAAATTGTGTGATCTGCAAGTGGAACATGAGATTAAACATTTAGTAGATGACAGAGTAGAGTTTTGGTGTGTAGGAACCCAGAATAAGTAGGAAGTTTAGTTGAGCTTGGGGAAAGAGTATGTAATACTGACTCCATCTTCTGGATTTGTCTTGGTGGAGAGAAAGAGAGGGGCAGAGAGGGGAGAAAGAACAGATGAGAAATGACTTTTATAGAGTTGTGTGTAAACAGTTGTGTTCAAGTCTTTAGATTAAATACCTGAAAAACATTGAGATGGTGGTGATATAGTAGTGATTCAGTGTGAAACACGGGACTTAAGGGCAGCATATTCCGTTCATAGTGTCATCAGAGTGGAATACTATTCTAATGACCCAGGGTAACATTTTAAGCCTAACCAAGTATCCTCAAAGTAAAATTTAATAGGTAATGATTCCCAAATGTTTTGCAGAGGGTGTATATTCTTAGGTAAACAAACAATTACAAGCGTCCTCTCTGTAATAGAGACACGGGTGGCAGACCAGGGGTATATTGGCAGTTCCCCATCCACTGGTCCAGATTCTGCTTGAAAAAATGCATGGGTGGACTGTGCGTCACATGGTTGAGAAGCCTGCTTCAGAGAAGGGGGGAGCCTCTGAGACACATTCCTATCCCTTCAGTATGTCCTGTTTATATTGCTGGTGAGATGTGGGTCCCTAGATTGTTTCTGATGCCACAGACCCATTTGGGCTGCATCTGACGAAGCTTTTTAGGCTAGGCATAGGTTTTCTTTCAAGTAGTATGTAAGAAACTGAATATAGGGGCAATGATTTGAGGTGGTCTATATAGGAATTTTTTTACCCCTTGTATTTTGTTTGTGATAAAATCTGTACGGATGCTCCAACTCTGCATATGCCTGGTGAGGTACATACTGAAGGGGGCGTTGTACTCAGTAGCAGGTCTTATGAGGGCAGAGAACAACAAAATGATGAATTGTATGGATCTAGATGCCATACCTTTACTTGTAAGTTTTACAACATGGAATGATTTCCTCATCACAGTAGAAACATGTTGGTCAAATGCCATCTTTCTGTTTTCATGTGTTCCTGAGCCCCTGACTATGTTGTCTATTCTCAGGGGTGTATTATCAGTGTGGTAGTTTTCAGGGTTGGTTATCTTGGTGAAAGATACTGTAATATGCACCTTTCTAGCACTGAGCTTTAGCGTCGACTCTGGTACCAGTCTTTAGTCTGTGTACAGCATTCTTGGAGGCTATTAGTATCATGTAGGACAGATTTATGCAAACTTGGTCAGCCAAAGGCCCTTGATGCTAGTCTCAACTTCAGAGAAATAGATGCAGTGGCCCCAGCACTGACCCTGAGGGGGACTCCACAATTAATCGGCCTTTTTGGGGAGGTAGATTCTCTTATTGTAACTTCTTGGGTCCTGTTATTGAGCCAGCTGGCTATTCTGCGGGTGACATATAGTTGATACCTCATTTAGTGAGCTTGTTAACAATGCCCAAGTGGGGGTATTGTGTCAAATCCACTGGCCAGGTAGAGATGGGCAGTATGTACTGATTTGCCCTCATCTATCACTTTTGTAACCATATCAAAAAAGTCCACTGGGTTTAGTAGGAAGACCTGCCCTTGACAAACCCAAATGACTAGTGTTCGTAGGTTGTCTGTGTCATCATTTATGACATTGCTGATTATCCACTCCGTAGTGTTGCACAACAGGCTCATCAGACTAATAAATCGGTAGTTTCCCTGTTCCATGGGTGGCCACCCTTCTCCAGTGGTATAGCCGTTCCAGTGCTCCACTGATTAGGTATGAAGCTTATTTGGAGGCTGTGGTTGAATAGAGACTCTTAAGGGAATGATGATTTTGTTTTTTTTTTCATGCTATTAAGGAATCGTATTGGGATATTAGCAGAACCCTTTGATGCAGTGTTCTTGGCCTTGGGGTATGCAGTCAGAACCTGCTCTCTAGTTGTGGTTGATAGTGATATGGATGTCAGACTTTCCTGAGGAATATCTGGAAGAGAGTAAAGTTTGAGCCAAATGTGTCAGCCAGGAGATTAGCTATATCTTCTGGTTCCTTGTAGGTAGCACCATTTACAAATAATTTGGTACCTTGCTGTGTGTTGCTGTAGAGGTTTCGGCATTAGCTGAAGAAAGCCTTGTGGTTCTAGTTGACCAGGGCAGCTTTTTTTATCTCATATTTGTTTTTTGTGGACTGTAGCCTAAACAAGAAGCTCCGGGAGTTGGTGAAAGAGCTTTTACCTTGCTGGGTATTGCCCTTCTTACCTTTTGCCATGTGTTTCTTCCTTTTGTTGTATGGCCTATTAATGTAATTCCACCAGGATGGCTTGTTTTTGTAACCAGCCTTATGCTTACTTCAGATGGGTACAGCAGTTTCTATACAGCTGTTAATATGATTGTATAAGGTTCCTGTGAACATTTCTGTATAAGCAGCAATACTGTCGGGGTTGGGGCGGGGAGGGCTTGACATTTTTTAGGCTGTCGCTTAGTAGTGGGAAGATTGCCTTGGAGTAATACTTAAAAGTTCTAGGGCTTCAGGCGTTCCTGCGTTTACATTTACCTCAGAGGAGGACCGCTTTATGGCCTGACCTGACTAGTGAGTTAATTACTGTGTGTGTATGATTCCCCTTCATATTGAATGTCTCCAAACACGAAAGTCATAAACTCGAAACCAGAATCTCGAATTTAGAGAAACTCGAACATATGAAAGGGACAATAAATAAAAAAAATAAACCTCTTTCAAATGTTTTCGTGGGGGGGGGGCTGCACCCCCCACCCCCCCTACATAAATATACCTACTCCGAGATCGCACTATAGTAAAGGAAAGGGAAATCTCCCATTCCGTGCTATATGCATAAGCGCAAAACGGAAGGTTTTCCATTCCTCCGCTATAGTGCGGTCACGGAACATTCACATTTAAACTGCTAGGGTACAGGGGGACCTGGCCCCCTGCAATAAGGTACGTTAACTTTTTATTTTTTTAAACCTAAGGCTCCCATTCACAATTTTGAGTGAATGGAAGTTCGAGATTCCGGTCTCGAGATTATGAATTTCGAGCTTCCATCCATTCGATCTTGTGAAGGGGAACCGTGTATATATATATATATATATATATATATATATATATATATATATATATATATATGTATATATATATATATATATATATATATATATATGTGTGTATATATATATATATATATATATGTTTACTATTAAATGTGCGAATGCACTCCGTATATACGGGCGACCCCATCGACGCGTTTGCGCGATATATCATTCGATAGCGAACGAAACCGCGAAACTCCGACGATCGACATTACCGGCGTAACACCTCCACACCCATGCTACCATGGGTCGGATGGGGCAAGGTTTTGCCATTCGCACATCTGTGCGTCGGTGTTGTGACGTTCGCAGTTCTGCGTTCGTGCAATGCGCGTCGCACAAAATGGGCTCGACAATTTGATAGTAAACCTATATATATATATATATATATATATATATATATATATATATATATACATATATATATATATATATATATATATATATATATATATACATATATATGTGTGTGTGTGTGTACGTGTGTGCATAGCATTCTATCATGTTTGAGAGCACAAGGTCATGGATATTTGAATCACTGCTCGGTTTTATAAACTAGCTGTCCCAGGGTGCTGGCATTTACAAAATGCAGGAATCTCTGGGCGTATATGTTGATGGTTGTGTATGATTCCCAGTTTATATTGGGGTAGTTGAAGTCACCCATGAATATGGTATTTGATTGGCTGGGGAGTGTGTCAAGTGCCTTTGCATTGTAGTTTTCCTGTGTCATTGAGGGAGAACTGTAGGTAGCAAGGATATGTTATGGGACCTTATGTATGGTGACCTGGATGTGGAGAAGCTCAAGTCTGTCATGTTGATGGACCAGCCCTGAGATGTGTTTATTTTTAATGTATATAGTGACCTGTCCACCTTTTGTTCCTTCTTGTAGAGTAGCTGTTTTAAATGTGTGGAAGGCATTGTAGCCCTGTAGAGCAGTGGTGCTCTCTGTGGCTTTAAACAATAACTCTGTCTACATTCCACAATATGAGGAGAGCCTGCAGGGACTGGAGTTTCTTGTTCAGACTCCTGACTTTGAGCGGTAACACCTTCAGATTTCCTGATTTGGTATATCTGTGTCAGAAGATTTATGTGGTTGGCAGTGCCTGAAAAAGGCAGTATGATGGAAAAGGTTTTAGCTAATTTTCAAAATCCTTGGGGGACAGGTGCAGACCATCCCTGGCAAGCTAGAATAGTTTGTCGACCATGTAATCCCACACTGACAAATATTGCACCCCCTTCAAATGATACCATACTTTAAGCCACTTGTTAAAGTCAATTATTTTCTGTTCATATTTGATAGATATTGTGTAAATTAAAATGCTATTCCCCAATATACTGTGTGTACAGTGAAAGGAAATGTGCAAGGCCAAACAGCAGTTTTCAAAATAATATGGCTTGCTTTGCAAGAATAGTTATGTCCGGCTGTTGGTTTTACTGTAAATGCATCCTGTTATATAAAAAAGGAAGTTGACTTTCTTGGCTTTTAGATGCAGCAATAAATAAATAAATAAAATGCAGACAGGTCAAGTGACGCAAAGATGACGTGGAGAGACTTTTGTGAAGCCTTCAGATCCAGCGAGGACCAAAAAAAGGGAATGAAATAATCATGGACTTTTTCATAACACAGACAGAAACCAGAAGAACAAGTCACAAGGACATTAAAAATAACATTGGTTGAAAAGAGTATATAAACTGGACAGTGTGTTTCATTCAGTAGTGACGTCTTATACTGAGAGTGCATCAGTATCTTCATCTGTTTAGCTGTGTTATAATAGAATTGAAATAGCTCTGACAGAATTAACTGGCTAGAATTTGTTCTGAGACAAATACAGAGTAACAGATACAGTAGTACAGAGTTTGTCTGGTCACTTTTGTGGACATTTTCTTCAGTGGTGAAATAACGACCTCTGCTTGACATTTCTTCAGAAAAGAAAGAAATACATTTCTTCAGTGGCGAGCCTTGGCTAGTGGCTGTGGCCATATATCTGTTACCAGCAGTTAATATTACAAAGGGATTCCTACTACTTACTACGTTAGTTCAACAGACTGACAGTTCCAGTGCTTTAACAGAGAAACAGTTCCAGTACTTCGTTGGTGGACACAGAGCACCGCCGTGGAAGCTGTCCTGTGTCGGACCACCTACAATTCGTCTGTAGAGAAACACCGTCCTTTTCCAGATTGACTTCAGCCTGATCACCTGCTTGTCTTCTGCATAAATTATGGTACTTTCTTCACAGTTATAACATGGATGCAAGTACAGACAGTTAACTTTACAGTGCCCACATATCGTATATATAAATTTACATGGTTCAACCTTCTGTGTCAGACATGAAATGTAAATCTGAAATGTTTGATGTTCAAACATTAGATAACAGCTGTGTTTGTAAATGTATAAATTCCTATAATCCACACACAAAATGTACATGTGGAAGTAACTTTCCTAACTTCTGTCTATCTTGTCACAGGAGTTTAGTATGTAAGCCATACCATAAGATATATCCTATTCTGATCAGCAATCTGTTTGATTCTAGTGTTGCTAGTTCTTCACATATACAACAGTTAAATTTACCTTCTGCAGTCACCTAAATCTCATACAGTACAAGTGTATGCAGTTATTGTTAGTAATGTAATAGACTACATAAAAGTGTTATTTATAGTAAATATTGCAAATGCACAAACAGAAGAAAAGTTCTAACATAGTACAGTGTGTTATCAATATTGACCTTTTAAAGAAAGGTTTTCACAGCTTTTCAAAATTTCCCTTAAGACAGTCGTAAGGGACAATAATGCCATTTAGGGAAACAGACTCAGCATAGCATTCAGACTTTACATAATGACATTTCTGATTTAACGTAACAATCAGAGCCCAGCATTTACTAAGGGCACAAACTACAGAGGTTAATCTGACAAGACAGTTAGAAAAAGCCCAGCAAGGTTTGCATTGGGCAGGGTTCAGCAAAAATGACAGTTATTTCTCCTGCTGTTATATCTCAATAGTCTTGTTTATTACAGACTCTGACTCAGTGGCAAGAATAAAAATAAATAATTTTGTTTCAATATGTTGGCATTTAAACAATGGTTGACATACACTGTGTGGTCTATTTCAAATAATGTTTTTATTTAAATTTTTTTTTGCATTTACACATGCCAGTTTGGGTCAGAAGGAGATTCATCAACAGTGTCGGCAAACCCCTAAAACATGCTCCAGTACGAGAGTTATGAACATTCATTCCCAAAATGATTTACAGGGAAAGTTTAGTATTGTCAAAATCAAAACACAAATACTTTGGCAAATGGCAAAGCAAAGCAAGCAGCTAAAACAGGTGAGTGTCTAGACTCACGTAACTGTTTTACAGACAGTCTAAATAGCATGACAGAAAAAGCAAAATAATGTTTTGGTCAGCCAAAATGTTATGTTAAAGCAATTCCATCAGAAAGTTAATGACATTCTGCAAAATGCACATGCAGCTTTAAAATCAGTTTCTGCGTAACAGAACAGATACAGACGCAGAGTTTAAGCCAGAGTGCTAGACAGTTTAAAAAAAAGTATGCTGTATTGCAGATTGCAGATGTACATAAACAGCTTGTAGACTATATGGTGAAAGGAGGGGGATGTAATACATGGTCTGATAAAGTACGCAGTATTGCAGATGAACATAGGAAATATACAAAAACAGCTTGTAGACTATGCGGTGAAAGGAAGGTGATGTAATACATGGTCTGATTAAAAAAAAACAAACACGGGGGAACACAAGCAGCTTCTGCCCCACCAGGGTTACAGACAGAGTGATACACAACAAAGTTCAGAAAAACGGGTGATATGTTTTACTTGTAAGAAAATAGGTCACATTAAAAAGAATTGTCCATATTACAAAAAAATGAAAGAAAAGTCAAATACAAAAGGGTATTTATGCAGATAATAATGCTTCTTCAAACCCAAAAATAGGGGAACAAATCAAGATAAAGAAAATACATTAAGGGACAATCAGTCACAGGAACAAACACAGAGAGAGGGATACATAAAAATGAAGTATACCCTATGAAATACCAGATCATGGCAGGCAATAGGCATTAAAGCAATAAATTAACAAAATACAGGTTATCAGTTGGCAGCAAAGTACAGAGGTCTTTTAAAGCAATGAAAGACAACGTTACTGGTTTAATAAGCCAGGACAGATTCAGAATAAACACAGAAATAAAGTCAATACAAATACAGTAAATATATTTACAGTAGTGCAAATGGTATATGCAAAACTAAACAATGCAATTAAATGTTGGGTATGTAAGTCCACATCTACGTCTGGAAATGGAGTAACATTTAAGGCAGTACCTATGACAAATCCTAAATAACAAAAGGTTCTATAGTAACAAGAGAGGGTCAACCCCCCCTACATTAAAAGTACAGTATGTCTCCAAAGGCAGCTTATGCATACAGCAAACAGGATCAATACTGGTAAAATACAGTGGCTGTAATGTCATATTTTCAAAACAATGTCTTACATAAAATATAACAGCAAACAGTCTTATAAACAAACTAGTACAGCAAAAACATCATTAGTCAAACTAGTGTAACTGCCATCTGGGTAATAATACACAGCAATGTATACAGGTAGTAAAGTACAAAGTCATTACAAATAGCATTTTTCAGCCAATAAAAATCCAAGCAAAAGCAGCACACCATGTTGGTTCATAAAAATCAGTGTAAGTTAATATCAAACAGTATCAGTACACTAACAGTCTGTTAACAGTCTTACAAAAGTTTAAATTTGTTTCTATAATAGCAATCTATGAACAAGACAAGGCAATCTAAAACAGTTGTAAAGAAAAAATGGGGAGAGATACTCAGATATAATAAATCATGAGAACAGGGACATCACAATCGGATACCTGATTTCGGTATATTTTGGACATGCAAAATTTGTTTGCAAAGGCATGTTGTTGTGCCTTTCGGCTTATCCCGGTTAGGGGTCGCCACAGCGGAACTCCGGTCCACTAATGTTTGGTAGTGGATTTTTACGTGCCGAGTTACCAGCCCTGACGCACAACCTTCAACGAAGGTACGCCCATTCACACATGCCCCCACACAGAAGACGCTTTAGCTGAGAATCAAACGGGACAACGTCTTGCTGTGAGACGACAACGCTACTGCAGCACCACTACCACAGGTACTGTTTGCAAAGGCATGTGACAAGTCAAATTGTTGGGTTTTTAGCCGCATTCCTTACAGAGGGAAAATGCCATTACACGCAGTCCCTGTAGAGGCTACACATACAGGTTTTAGGTTTAAAAAATCTTATAAAAGTAGAGTTGTAAAACAGTCAGCCATAAAAAAAATTACAGTCAATAAAAATATAAAAAGGGATACTGTGTTTTCAAAACAAACTATGCTCATGTAAAAAAACTTGAGTATAAAATAAAAACAGCATGGAAGTTAACACATAATAGTTCTTTTAAGGAAGAGATGAAAGAAAAAAATTTGGTTATATAGAGTATGTAGTTCCAATAATGAAAATTACTTGCACATTACCAGAGGACATGGTAAAAAATCACCAGAAAAAGAGGGAGGTTCATGATAAAAAAATAGGGAAAGATTAAAACAGCTGGACATAGGAAATGGTGTTATTTCAGCAACTGAATTTTTTCACTGGTATGATGCCACTAAGGCAATATAGAAAGTTTCAAAATTAATAGCACATGCAACTTATGGAGCTATCTCAGATATAACAGAGCAGATGTGTTATAAAACTGTCAAACCAGTAACTGTTGTTAACAATAAAGAAAGGCTATAAAGTATAGAGGATCACATTTTCCTGTAAATTGCTTTTTTAAATATTCTTTTCCCAAAGCAATAATGAAATTATGCAGTGCAACAAAATATGCTTGTTTCTAATACAAGGTTTTGCCTTGTAAAGCAAGGGTTAACTTGAAAAGATTTCGAAATGCTTGTGTGTAACTGCAAGACTGACAACTTGCTTAAGGAAGCATAAATGCAGTTAAAAATAAATAAGTAATAACGGCTATGTGTCTATGGTGGGGCACTACAACTTCTGCTTTAATTGCTCTTATCGTCATTATAAGATTTGCGTTAATAAAAGTATTAATCAAGTAACTGCCGTTGGTAATGTAACATTGTATAAAGAGATCATATTGAATGCAAGGAATTTGTATGTTGCAACAGACCAAGGGATTCAAAGTACTGAAAATCATATTCTGTTGTAAATTGTCTTACAATTTTCATGGGCCTTAAATAAAAAAAGTGGGAATTGATAGATATTGTGTAAATTAAAATGCTTTCCCACAATATACTGTGTGTACAGTGAAAGGAAATGTGCAAGGTCAAACAGCAGTTTTCAAAATAATATGACTTGCTTTGCAAGAACAGTTATGTTCAGATTAGATATTAATAACATATAGCTGTGGGCTTTACTGTAAATGCATCCTCTTATAGAAAAAAAAGGAAGTTGACTTTCTTGGCTTTTAGATGCAGAAATAAATAAATAAAATGCAGACAGGTCAAGTGACGCAAAGATGACGTGGGGAGACTTTTGTGAAGTCTTCAGATACAGCGAGGACCAAAAAAGGGGTATGAAATAACCATGGACTTTTTCATGACACAGACAGAAACCAGAAGAACAAGTCACAAGGATATTAAAAATAACATTGGTTGAAAAGAGTATATAAACCGGGCAGTATGTTTCATTCAGTAGTGACGTTTAGACTGTGTGTGCTTTAGTCTACTCATCTGTCTAGCTGTGTTATAATAGAATTGAAATAGCTCTGACAGAATTAACTGTTTGGCACAAATTTGTTCTGAGACAAATAAAGTATAACAGATACAGTAGTACGGAGTTTGTCTGGTCACTTTTGGACGTTTTCTTCAGTGGAGAAATAAAGACCTCTGCTTGACAATTTCTTCAGAAAAGAAAGAAATACATTTCTTCAATATTGTGGCATCATCCTGGGAAAAGGTAGAATGCTGCTCAGTACTGTTGCACCTAGCATGGAACAAAAGGATTGTTTGGCAGCTTTTTTAAGACAATTCAGGCCGATGCAAATCAAGCTACCGGCCAAAATAGACGTGGGAGAGAAGCAGTCAGTGAGAGGGAGATCGAGACCGCTTTCGGATACGCTGAAGAGGAAGAACGAAAGTCCGATCTTGAAGAACAAGATGGTATGCAAATAGAGATTATAATATCGTAAACTTTTCCAGCTATACTTTGACTGATATAGATAAAGTTGCCTTGAACAAAGGTTTACAATTTATACCTAGTTGCATGGGCAACATTGTTGATGCTATCACTGACTTGAAGTTGTTTGTTCGAAATATGAGTTTGAAGTTATTGTTTAAAGATAATCAGCTTACTGCAAATAATAATATATGTAAAAAAGTAGTACTTTTATCCCTCATAATTGTCCTATTTTGACTGCCTTTGAAGATTTATGTGAAATTGAAATAAGGAATTATTCAATGGCAAAAATGGCTATAAATACTATAATTTAAATGTAAAAGAGATTGAAGCTCTTGATAAGCTTGAGAAAAATAATGATTTGATAATTAAGCAAGCTGAGAAGGGTGGGGCTATTGTGCTGTTTGATAGAATGCATTATATGAATTTGATGGAACAATTTTTAACCAGTGCAAATACTTTTAAGGTAATAGAATATAATGATATAAAAAAATGCATTTCCAGTGTAAATATGTTTGTTTATGATCTGCAATTAAAGGGTGATATATCTTTGGAAGAATTCACATACTTTACTGTTGCATGTCCTGTGTTGCCTATAATTTATGGACTGCCAAAGATCCATAAGTCTATGACAGAACCCCCCAATGAGACCAGTAGTCTCAGGGAGGGGTTGGATCACGGAGCCCCTATCAGTATATATACAAGAAGTTTTGAGTAAATATTTGGGTGAATGCAGGAGTGTAATAAAATATTCTAGTGTTTTTCTAAAGAAATTATTCAGTTGGACTAGCAATAATAAAAATGAGAGTTTTATCATGGCAACTTTGGACATTAACTCATTGTTTAAAGTCATACCGAATGACTATGGATTAGAAAGTATTTGTGAGTTCCTGAGTAATAATACAAATGTGATGGCAAAGAAAATATCTACAATATGTGAAATAATAGATGTTATTCATACAAATAACATCTTCATTTTTGATAATAGATTCTATTTGCAGACATCTGGAGTAGCCACGGGCACTCCGATGGCTAATGTTTATGCAAACATTGTATTAAATCAATGGGAAAACAAGTATGTCTACAAAGGGAATGAATTTTGTGTTTCTGCATTATTGTTTTACAAAAGATTTGTAGACGATTGCTTTCTTTTATGGAAAGGCACTACAGAAAGTTTAAAGAATTTAATGGAATATCTAGAAGGGACAACTGAATGTTTACATTTTAAAATGAATGTATCAAATGTATCAAATGTAAGTATTGCATTCCTAGATATTAACTTGTTTATGATTAATGGAGAAGTACAAACTTCTGTGCATAGAAAATCAGTACATGCTAACAGGTATACACACAGACACAGTATGCATACCCCTCATACATTTAAAAGTATAGTCAAAAGTCAGCTTTGTAGAGTTAGTAGGCTGAACACTGGTATGGATGAATGTTTAAAGCAAATGAACGACCTCAGACTAGAATTTTCTGATAGGGGCTATGATACAGATAGTATAAATGTTGCAACAGAGGATGTTTTGAATGAAAGAGCAGGTATGACAGCTCCATTTTTTAGTGAAGGAAGGCAGATGATGGGTAGCACTAGCAATTGGAAACAGAGATATGTTGCAACCTATAATACTAGATGTAAGGGGGTAGAAAATGTAATACGTAAGAACTGGAGCATTCTGTTATGGATGCCCGAACTTAGAAATATTATAACAGAAAGGCCATATTTTGCCTATAGAAATGAAAGAAATTTTAAGCAAAGATTATGCTATAAAGATCTTGGATTTAATAGTACTAGTGCTGCTATTAGAACTACTAAGAAAGGTACATTTCCATGCTATAATTGTAGCTGTTGTGAAGATCTGATATCTGATACAGAATTTAGGCATCCAGTTACTGGATTTCTTTATAAATTTGACTGTTATGCCAGTTGTAATACAGTCTATATAGTATACCTAGCTACCTGTACCAAATGTCCTTCTTTTTATGTGGGTTAGAGTAGCAGAAAGCTAAAAGATCGTATTCTAGAGCATAAGTCAGAGATTAGAAGAAATGTACCCACTAATGCACTAGCAAAACATATACATAATAATATTAATGGTCATAATTTTACATTTAGAGTAATAAAGGTTATACAACATAATATGAAGGGAGGTGACATCAATAATATACTGGAAAATATAGAATACTCATGGATAGTAAAACTACAAGCAGATGTCTATCCGGGTATTAATAGTGCAGTAAGTCTGAAGCCCGTTTTAATTAAGAAGCAGCATAAGCTGCATTAATTGAAAATGTATTATTTTTTACATTATTTTGCTGTGGTGAAGTTTTTTAATTTTTTTTTGTTTTTCAAATGTTTTTATTGGTTGGCTGTGTCATATGATTAATTACTTTCTCATTATTTAAATGTGAATTGAAATAGTTCTGTCATAACGCTGAGGAAGGGGAAACCCGAAAGCTTTACTGCAATAAATTTTGGTGATTTTATGTAACTCTGTTCTTTTTTATTCTGGATTTCGGATTTTGTTATTGAACACAGTGCACCACAGTGTTTCTCTTTTATTGGTTGCAGTACTGGGTTCTTATCAGCCTGGGACACACAGTCTGAGAGCTCAATCATGTCTTTCTTCATGTAGTCCAGGGAAGTACATCTCTGATCATTAACACCCATGTGAACTATGACTAAGTCATACTTGTATGTGGGGTTAAATGACCTGATTGCTAGAGTGATATGATGAAAATGGCCCCTTATGAACAGCTGATCGTGACTCTGCTTTGCTTAGCCTGATTAGCGGGACATCTGTATGTTTCACTATGTAGTCTCTTGTGACCTAAATACTGGGTTGAGTAGTGGTATGTCTTATGGTTTTAGAGCATGAGACACCATGGGTTGTGGCAATAAGTGTCTTATTGTGGAGTGCTGCTGAGGTTTCTGAGGACTTATTTGTGTGTGCAATTTCTGGGAAGTCTTTGTGGTTTGTGGATAGTACATTTAAGAGGTTCAGCTTATGTGTGTGTGTGTGACTGGTCTGTACTATGTCAGGTGGGTGTCATGTGTGCTACTAAATTTTGCTTAGTTGTATAGTTGCTTGTAAGTGAGAACCTTTCCCTCAGTGACATTGTATAAGTACATCTCTTGCATTAGTAGGTTTGAGGATTGAGGTGGCTCCATTGCCTAAGGATGCCCATGTTCACCAGGCCATCGGCGGAGATAGCAGGGAAATGCATGCCCTAGTTGCTTATTCTGCAGAGAGATAGTACAAGGTAGGTTCACAGCTGACCAGCTTAGTTGCTGTAAGAGTGTAGATTACTAAAAAGCGTGCCTAAAAATACCTAGGGCCAAGCTCAAGGGGTGGATGCTTCTCAGCATGCAAACTAGCCACTCATTGCACAAACTAGCTGTTAAGTGCAAAGCTAGAGGAGTTAAGAAATTAGAGAGGTAGTTGTATAGGAAAAATATCAATTCCAGGTGTAAGCAGCCAAACGGCACTGCCAGCTGCCTCTGTGTGATGAGCAGTATCGTGCAAACAAGGTAAAGTTATGTAGGCAGAAGTGAAGCTCAAACAAAATAGCCCTTTGGCCAATAGTAAGCAGGCAGTTTGAGTTTTAAATGGTGTATTCCAGCTCAGAATTTACCTGGCTCCACCATACTGACACTAGGGAGCAGACTAAGGACTTCCCAAAGTAAAAACACTGTTTGGAGCCACCCACAGTACAGAAACAGATTAAGGCTCAAATTCACACAGAAAGTGCAAACCAAAAAAGGTCACAGTAGTCGATACACAGATTTGTGATACAGGGCTAACAGATTATCAGAGGATGTACAGTTCAGCACTCAGCAGTAAATATACAGTTGTGGCTGGATCTGGATGCAGCCCAACAAATACTTGCAATGAATGCATCCGCAATAACAGCTTTAAAGTTATTCAAAACAGCACAGTTTAACAGGAGAACTTAAATATTTGAAAAACATTGCAAAACAGCCCTTTCAGGCACTTACCTAGCAGTGGTTTGACCTGGATCCACCAAAAAGCCACTGGAAACAATGGCATCATCGGTGAGTGAGTTGGGGTTCTGAGATTTATAGATATGTCTGTGTATTTTATCTTCTGATCAACAAAAAGGGCTGCTATTATACAGGCACTTTTTATATCTACTATTGCTACCACTTTGTCCTTCAGAAAGGGAAAGGCCCATCCTTAAAAGTAAAGACAGAGTTAACATTAACAGTTGTAGACTTCTTATACCTTTTTATTTTATTTGAAAACATTGATCAGAAGCACGTCTCTGTTCACTTGCTGAAATGTGATTTATTAGGTGAGTCAGAACTTGAATTCTAGCCAAGTTTCAGCACACTGTCTCAAGTAATTTGTTTCACTAGCCAGACGTTACACCAAGTTAATGCCATCCAACTCATTGGTGCAGTCATTCTGCAGTTGTGAAAAACAATTGATTTATTTTTCCATAATGTACCTCATGAACTGAGGACTTCAGGAATGAACATACGAGGACAGCATGATTTTGATGCTGGCTCACATGAAAAACAGTCTAATCCAGGTTTGTGTGTTATTGTAGAGGGTTTACTGTGACTTCCACCCTAAATGCTGTTTTTTCTTAAGGATTTGTACTGGGCCCATTACTGCTCTTTGCAAATAACCTTGTGTGAAGACATAGTTTGGCTGATTTCTTCATGAATGAATATAGTTATGTTGTTGTAGCAGAGACTCAAATCACAAAGACTTCAGTCTTCCTGTTATTGATGCATTTGTTTAACTGGATCAATAAACTGATCCTTCTCAGACCTTTTTTGTGACACAACCCAGGTCACAAGGACCTGTTGCATTACATGCATTTTTGTGTAGTTATTCAAGCAGCATGGTTTGTGAAGGTAGGAGGAAACTGGACTACTCTGAGAAAACCCATGTACACCCAGGGAAAAATTGAAAACTCCACCAAGGCAGTAACTGGAGGTTAGGACAATATCCTAGTCCCTGGAACTGTGAGGCAGAAATCCTACAACTACACTGTTTTTAAACATGTTCTCGCATCTTAAACAGTGACATGGGTACATATACATGAATAGAAAAAAAAACTTTTTTGACTTATACGCAATTTTTCTTTTTAACAGTTATAATTTACTCCAACATTTCTGCTTTGCTTTCAGGGCACAGACTCTATGGTAAGGCACTTGCATTTGATATCAATGTTTACTTGTTCTTGAGTAAGATATTTCTTACACACCGGAGCTTACACAAGAATATCAGCTTCAGGGCTTAGTGCTTTCTCATTTCTGAAGCTTGCCTGGCTGTGAAATGAGAGCATCTTGCACACAAACTGAAGTACTTTGCACTGGTACCATTTATACCTTGGTGAGTACTCTCTTGCCAGTTACAGACCACCTGTAATAAGAGTCATACTTTGCTTCCACATTGGGTTTGCACCAGTGCAAAGGCTATATAGTACTGCCATAAGGGTTTGATACCTTTGCAATGCAGACATCTGAACAATTATCAACTCGTCTGGGGTTTAATTTTCAGGAAATTATATGCTCTTCTCTTGCAGCCTGCAAAAGAGATGGGAGTCTCTTGATCATCTGGTTAGTTCCAGCTTAAAATGTCAAAGCTGTACACTGAAGTAGGTAAGGGCAGAGAGACTTTTGCTTTTCTGAAAGTCAGGTCCCTAACTTGTATTATTAGCTTCAGACTTTAACAACATTGTAGTCTCGCATCTCTTCACTTCTATTATACTGAGCCTAACACTCTGAAATGACTGTTGTACTGTAAAATATCCATTTTTGTTTATCTCTCTGAAGTAACTGTTATAATGTGTAGCCTGTGCTTCTGTTGATGACTATCAGTGAAACATTGCTGACTGTATCCATTAGATGTGCCTTACAGTTCATCAGCATGAGTTACTGAAAGCTTATCGTCTGTGTTTTCTGTACTTTTTCTCCTGGATCCTCCTGTGTTTCATGTGCAGGTCATTCTTCCCTACACTGATTTGCCACTCAAAATGTACAGCTTGGGACTCCCATCTGTTTGAACAGCTGATTGTCTTACTCCTGAAGAGAGCAGATTGTTATATTAGGACTTTTCGTTTTACCCATGAAGGAATGTACATTCTACTTGCCTCTCACCTGTTTAAACTCATCAGGAATGAAACTTTTCCTTATTAGCCTGCAGAATAATTAAGGATGCACCAATATGTATAGCCTTGGAATTCTTAAGCACTCCTGTCTTCTCCTCCAAACCAGGCTTCAATGTGTAAACCATACCTCATCAGTCCTTGGTCCCAAACTGTGGGACTTCCTCTTCTCTTTTCCTAAAAATTGTTCCAGTTTACCCCGGTATCTAATAAGAACTAAAAGCACATTACAAGACTGTAGGAAAATGCAACTGTCTCTGGTCATACAACTTAACCTCTTCCTACACTACTTCCCCCTACATTGCTTGCTGTGACTCTGCTTTTTATTGGGATTCTTTCAACATGCCATCTCTGATATTTACTCTGCGTATGATGCATGTATGTATTTTTTTTTCAGTAGCTCTGTATATAATGTCATGCATTTATTGTCTTTATATCACCAGGCAAACTCTGATATTCGATCTGTATGTAATGTATGTGTGTATATATTGCGTTTTTGTCATTCACTCTGCATGAATTGTCTGTTGTGTTTACTCTGGGTTGAGACTGAAGTAGAAATCTTAGTGCTGGACCCCAGTTAACAATTGCAGCATCTGTTGTGTTTACTATGGATTGAGTAGAACTAATGGGATCTTAGTGCTGTACCCCAGTTAACAATTGCAGCATCTGTTGTGTTTACTATGGATTGAGACTGAAGAACTAATGGGATCTTAGTGCTGGACCCCAGTTAACAATTGCAGCATCTGTTGTGTTTACTATGGATTGAGTCTGAAGTAGAACTAATGGGATCTTAGTGCTGTACCCCAGTTAACAATTGCAGCATCTGTTGTGTTTACTATGGATTGAGACTGAAGACGAACTAATGGGATCTTAGTGCTGGACCCCAGTTAACAATTGCAGCATCTGTTGTGTTTACTATGGATTGAGACTGAAGATGAACTAATGGGATCTTAGTGCTGTACCCCAGTTAACAATTGATGCATCTGTTGTGTTTACTATGGATTGAGACTGAAGTAGAACTAATGGGATATTAGTGCTGTACCCCAGTTAACAATTGATGCATCTGTTGTGTTTACTATGGATTGAGACTGAAGTAGAACTAATGGGATCTTAGTGCTGTACCCCAGTTAACAATTGCAGCATCTGTTGTGTTTACTATGGATTGAGACTGAAGTAGAACTAATGGGATCTTAGTGCTGGACCCCAGTTAACAATTGCAGCATCTGTTGTGTTTACTATGGATTGAGACTGAAGATGACCTAATGGGATATTAGTGCTGTACCCCAGTTAACAATTGCAGCATCTGCTGTGTTTACTATGGATTGAGACTGAAGTAGAACTAATGGGATATTAGTGCTGTACCCCAGTTAACAATTGATGCATCTGTTGTGTTTACTATGGATTGAGACTGAAGTAGAACTAATGGGATATTAGTGCTGTACCCCAGTTAACAATTGATGCATCTGTTGTGTTTACTATGGATTGAGACTGAAGATGAACTAATGGGATATTAGTGCTGTACCCCAGTTAACAATTGCAGCATCTGTTGTGTTTACTATGGATTGAGACTGAAGATGAACTAATGGGATATTAGTGCTGGACCCCAGTTAACAATTGATGCATCTGTTGTGTTTACTATGGATTGAGACTGAAGTAGAACTAATGGGATATTAGTGCTGTACCCCAGTTAACAATTGATGCATCTGTTGTGTTTACTATGGATTGAGACTGAAGATGAACTAATGGGATATTAGTGCTGTACCCCAGTTAACAATTGCAGCATCTGTTGTGTTTACTATGGATTGAGACTGAAGATGAACTAATGGGATATTAGTGCTGGACCCCAGTTAACAATTGCAGCATCTGTTGTGTTTACTATGGATTGAGACTGAAGATGAACTAATGGGATATTAGTGCTGTACCCCAGTTAACAATTGATGCATCTGTTGTGTTTACTATGGATTGAGACTGAAGATGAACTAATGGGATATTAGTGCTGGACCCCAGTTAACAATTGATGCATCTGTTGTGTTTACTATGGATTGAGACTGAAGATGAACTAATGGGATATTAGTGCTGGACCCCAGTTAACAATTGATGCATCTGTTGTGTTTACTATGGATTGAGTCTGAAGTAGAACTAATGGGATATTAGTGCTGTACCCCAGTTAACAATTGATGCATCTGTTGTGTTTACTATGGATTGAGACTGAAGATGAACTAATGGGATATTAGTGCTGGACCCCAGTTAACAATTGATGCATCTGTTGTGTTTACTATGGATTGAGACTGAAGATGAACTAATGGGATATTAGTGCTGGACCCCAGTTAACAATTGCAGCATCTGTTGTGTTTACTATGGATTGAGACTGAAGATGAACTAATGGGATATTAGTGCTGGACCCCAGTTAACAATTGATGCATCTGTTGTGTTTACTATGGATTGAGACTGAAGTAGAACTAATGGGATATTAGTGCTGGACCCCAGTTAACAATTGCAGCATCTGTTGTGTTTACTATGGATTGAGACTGAAGTAGAACTAATGGGATATTAGTGCTGGACCCCAGTTAACAATTGATGCATCTGTTGTGTTTACTATGGATTGAGACTGAAGATGAACTAATGGGATATTAGTGCTGGACCCCAGTTAACAATTGATGCATCTGTTGTGTTTACTATGGATTGAGACTGAAGTAGAACTAATGGGATATTAGTGCTGGACCCCAGTTAACAATTGATGCATCTGTTGTGTTTACTATGGATTGAGACTGAAGTAGAACTAATGGGATATTAGTGCTGGACCCCAGTTAACAATTGCAGCATCTGTTGTGTTTACTATGGATTGAGACTGAAGTAGAACTAATGGGATATTAGTGCTGGACCCCAGTTAACAATTGATGCATCTGTTGTGTTTACTATGGATTGAGACTGAAGATGAACTAATGGGATCTTAGTGCTGTACCCCAGTTAACAATTGATGCATCTGTTGTGTTTACTATGGATTGAGACTGAAGATGAACTAATGGGATATTAGTGCTGGACCCCAGTTAACAATTGATGCATCTGTTGTGTTTACTATGGATTGAGACTGAAGTAGAACTAATGGGATCTTAGTGCTGGACCCCAGTTAACAATTGATGCATCTGTTGTGTTTACTATGGATTGAGACTGAAGATGACCTAATGGGATATTAGTGCTGGACCCCAGTTAACAATTGCAGCATCTGTTGTGTTTACTATGGATTGAGACTGAAGTAGAACTAATGGGATATTAGTGCTGGACCCCAGTTAACAATTGCAGAACAAATAAGTAAGTAACAGTTGCTCTTCCACAGATTCCTATTCCTTTCTTAACCTTCCTTTCCTTCTCAGAGTCTCACTTGAGGCTCTCCATTTGTAAACTGAGTGGGGTTCTAAAGTCTGTTTCCTCTCCATGTCATACTAAGTCAGATTAATTTGTTTTGACTCCAACGTGTTTCTGCCTGGGGAAAAATGAGGATGGAATAAGCTGGTTGGTTGCATATGACATATTATGTGAAGTAAAGTCAAACAACAATTGCTGGTGTCCAAAGGCACGAACACGATTTTTTAAAACACAAGTCTCTTCAAAATCTTTACGATCTTAGTAGTAATATTCACCACGCTGGAACAGCAATGTGGAGTAAACTTCTTTTTATTAGCAGTGAGCGCTTTCGCCATTCGGCTTCTTCAGACTGTTTCACATTAAACATGATTCAAACACTTGTTTAAATACTAAAACAATTAAAATGATTATTCTCATTGGTTAAAAAATTTTTACGTATAAAATTTCCGATTACGACCGGAACTCACTTTAATCTCATAATATAAACATGGGCATGATATCTCCTATTTCCTTTAAATCAAAGAAAATGAACTTTTAAATATAAAAACATTCTTGCCTTTAGTCGCAACATTCAACAAATTCCAGTGGCAAAATACCCGTAGCGACAAGCGATGGTGTCGCTTTACTTATGTAACAACATAGGCAGCATAGCTATATATAACATTACATTAGTTGTTAGATTCATTAAAACTTTCATACGCTTAAGGTTAAGACCTAATCACAACGACATGTTAGCGTCTTATAGATCTTGCACTACAAATGACATGTGCATAGAAATCACGTTGTGTATGCATCAAATATAAAACTTAAATGTAAAACATGAGGGTAATACATAGAAAACGTAAATGTAGCGTTCTTATCATATGGGCATGTATACAGAAATATATTTAAAATCATCCATTTATTCACGGTGATATGATTCAGAAACAAATAATCTGAGTAAGTCATCATCTTGAATAGCAGGAAAATTAATTTAAGTCTTTACATTTTGGCATAAGGTATAACATTTTACATATTGTATGAAGAGACTCATCATGCGTTAATGAAATTGTTTTTACGCATGTACTGTGTTTTCCTTATGAACTGAGACATCCTTGAGAATCAAACATATAGAATCTATTCTCCTTTAATGTTTTAATGAAACTGGTTTGACCATTCACACACAGTATTTTTTAACAGGTGTATCCTATTTCTGATGATACTCAGATTATTTGTTTCTGAATCATATCACCGTGAATAAATGGATGATTTTAAATATATTTCTGTATACATGCCCATATGATAAGAACGCTACATTTACGTTTTCTATGTATTACCCTCATGTTTTACATTTAAGTTTTATATTTGATGCATACACAACGTGATTTCTATGCACATGTCATTTGTAGTGCAAGATCTATAAGACGCTAACATGTCGTTGTGATTAGGTCTTAACCTTAAGCGTATGAAAGTTTTAATGAATCTAACAACTAATGTGATGTGATATACAGTTATGCTGCTTATGTTGTTATACAAATGGAGCGACACCCTAGCGTGTCGCTATGGGGAGTTTGCCACTGGAATTTGTTTAATGTTGCGACTAAAAGCAAGAATGTTTTTATAGTTAAAAGTTCAATTTAGTTTATTTAAAGGATATAGGAGACATTATGCTCATGTATATATAATGAGATTAAAGTGAGTTCCGGTTGCGATCGGAAATTTTACACGCAAAATGTTAACCAATGAGAATAATTCATTTTAATAGTTTTAGTATTTAAATAAGTGTTTGAATTTTACTTAATGTGAAACAGTCTGAAGAAGCCGAATGGCGAAAGCGCTTACTGCTAAATAAAAGGAATTTACTCCACATTGCTGTTCCAGCGTGGTGAATATTATTACTAAGACCATTTAGATTATGCAGAGACTTGTGTTCTAAATAATCGTGTTTGTGCCTTTGAACACCAGCAATTGTTGTTTGACTTTGGTTTACTTATACTTTCAGCTGGTGTTACACCCCATACCTTGGAGTGCCCTTGTGACATTATTGATATTATGTGAAGTGGTCTTAAATTAGAAAGTTTTCTAAAAAAAGCATTAGCTTGAAATGCTTCCATTTGCTGCTTGTGTGTCAGCTGGTTGATAAGCTAAATGAGGTGTTGAAATAACCTTTAGTTTTATAATAACACACATCAGTAACAGATTTTCTTGATGTGAATCATTTCTTCACAGTTTCCATGTGAATGATGAACTTGGAAGGAAAATACTATCAGCAGGACAGAGTGACTGTCACTGAATAAACTATATGTAAGTGTGTGTGTTTAGCCCAGTTCTGTCTACATATGTATACATACATGTCATACACACATGCTCACGCTCACACAGCAACAGTTTTAAATTCTGAGACACGTGACAAGAGTCCTGGAAAAGTGAGACTGAAAGTGTGAAAATGGGGACTTGCATATGTTAAGTCTGAGATTGCTCTGAGGTATGGCAATCTTGGAATTGTAGCGGGAGTGTGGGAGGGGGGCTTGCTTTCCTGAACAGTTGTTGAATGCTGTAGTGAGGTTTTTGGCACCCAAGGCATTGACCCATTTTGGCACACCCCATGATCATAGTTTAGGAGCATTAAAAAACTACACTTGAGTAATCACAGCTCCTTATAGTTCAGAATTAATAATGTACTTTCTACTTCAGAATTCCCAGCCTTCCTACCACTGGCAGATAGCTACTATGTACGCATTATTGTTGTTTGCTACAATTTTACGCGGAACTTGTATAGTGCGGAATATCTACATTAGTGCTTTGCTACAGTTTCTTACACTACATTTTATTTTAGTAGCCACAGTATCGTAGCTACTTAAGTGATTACAGCCCCATTTTTCAGGGAATGATTACCACATTTTGTGTGTGTGTGTGTGTGTGTGTGTGTGTGTGTGTGTGTGTGTGTGTGTGTGTGTGTGTGTGTGTGTGTGTGTGTGTTCATAGGTATGTACTAGGCTAATGGCCCTGGGGCCTGTACAAGCCTAGCCATAGGATTACCCTGGCATAGTGCCACCCGACATAGTTCCTAGTGCCTCTGTCAAGTAGTGCCACTGGAGTTATCCCCGGGGTGAATTTTCTGTTTCCCATCCACTCATCAAGATTTCTGTTGAAGAGGGTCAGCGAGGTGCTCTACTTGACATGCATGGGAAGTCTGTTCCATAGCATGGGCAGTCTCTGGGTTATGAACCTGTCCTTCTAGCATGTTCTGTTAATTGTGGTAATGAAGTTGAGGTCTCTGGAGCATGTGGTGCGGAGGGATTGGGATTTGTTTAGATGTAGCATTTCTAACAGAGCTGGGTCAGACATGGCTTTGTAAATCAAGCAGAGATCACCTCTAAGTAGGTGATATGATACAGAGAACAGTTGGAGTTTTTTGAGTCTGTCCATATAGGACAAGTTTTTAAGGCCTAGGATCCTCTTTGTGAGGCACTTTTGCGGGCTCTCCAATTGTTGCAGGTGTCTAGTGAGGTAATTGCCAAATGGGGCGTTGTACTCTATGATTGGCATAATGAGGGAAGAGTAGAGCGAGACAATGACCTCTTTCTTCCTCGATGCAAAACCCTTAGTAATGAGATGTGCCACGCAGAAGGACTTTCTGACTACAGTGGCAATGTGGTGATCAAAAGAGAGGTTGCTGTCAACCTATGCTCCCAGATCAGTGGACTGCCATCAATGTGGTTCATAGGTAGGTACTAGGCTATTAGCCCTAGGGCCTATATAAGCCTAGCCAAATGGTACACTGGCTTTTGCCAACCAAGAAAATTATTTTCCTGTGCCCCTCTCAAACAGAGCCACAGAAGTGATCCCCGTGGTGAATTTCCTATCTCCCATCCAATCATCAAGATTTTCTTGAAGAGTGCTAACGAGGAGCTTTGTTTGATATAGATAGGTAGTTTGTTTCAGAGTATGGGAAGTCTCTGGAACAGGAATCCATCCCTCCAGCATGTTCTGTTTATTGTGGTGACAAGGTTTAAGTCCATAGAGCGTGGGTATGACATAGCTTTGTATGTTAGACAGAGATTGGCTCTGAGTAGGCGATATGCGACAGAGTAAAGCTGGAGTTTTTTTAAACGGTCTGCGTAGGGCATCGTTTGAGGCCGGTAATCCTCTTTTTGAGGTATTTCTGTGGCCTTTCCAGTTGTTGTACATGTCTTGTGAGGTACATACCAAAAGGGGCGTTGTACTCTATAATGGGTCTAATGAGTGATGAGTAGAGGGGAACAATGACCTCATTTTCCTGTTTGAGAGTTATACCTAGTTTAGTGAGTTTGTCTATAATTCCAGAGTGGGGGATGGTGTTGAAAGTCTTGGCGAGATCTAGATAGGCTGTGTGAACCACCTTACCCTCATCTACAGCTTTGGTGACCTCTTCAAAGAAGTCTATCAGGTTTAGGAGACATGATCTGCCTTTTACAAACCCGAACTGGGTGGGGTCCAGAGTTTGGAGATTACTAGTGTCATTGTTTATAAGTTCCATGATGATACACTCCATAGCCTTGCAGACCAGGCTCATCAGACTAATGGGGTGGTAGTTCCTGGGGTCCGTTGTGGCTCCCCCTTTGTGGAGTGGGATAACCATTGCTGTGCGCCATTCAGTGGGCACAAAGCCTGAGGTGAGGCTATGATTGAGCATGGTACTTAGGTGGGGTGCCAGTTCATTCTGTAGTTCATGTAGAACGCAGCCTGGGATGTTGTCAGGTCCCATTGATGCTGTGTTCTTGGCTTTGGAGAGTGTTTTTTTTTACCTGTGCAGCCGTGATTACAGGTACTTTGCATTCTTTCCGGTATAGAGATGGGCCCTTTAGGGGATGAGAGAGGAGTAAAATTAGCACTGAATCTGTCTGCCAGGATGTTGGCAATATCAGTTGGTTCTGTGTATTTAGTGCCATTGTGCTGTAACTCAGAGCAGATCTGAGTGTTGCCAGTGAGATTCTTGACATAACTATAGAATGCTTTGTGGCTCTCTTTAGAATCAGTGGCGATTTTGTTTTCGTAACTAGCTTTGGAGGATTTTATGAGGGCTCTCAGCTTCTTACTGAGGCTGACCATGGAGTTCCTCCAATCATGGGATTTTACTCTTTTTTGCAACAGTTTCTTTCTTCTGTTTTAGAGTTTGTTTATAGCAGGGGACCACCAGATTGGCTTCTTTTTTTTGGCGGATAGCATCTTGGTTCCGTTAGGGATTGCACGATCCATGCACTCGTGTAAGTGCTTATAAAGTGCAATTGTATAGAATTCAGCAGTCGTATCTCTATTGTCCGTCAACATGGGTGTCGTGAAGTTTGCCACTTCTGTCTTAAGAAGTGTGAAGTTGGTTTTGGAGAAATTTTTTACGGTGGTTTCCCTAATGAGGGGTGGGGTGGGATGTGGATGTCTAGGGTGATTTGCTTGTGGTCGGATCTGACCAACGAGGAATTGACCTCTGGTGTGGATAACCGGTTGCCCATGTTGATAATGACCAGGTCTAGGATATTGCTGCCTCTGGTGGGGGTGTGGATAAGTTGATCCAAGGCATTGGAATTTATGAATTCCAGAAAACGTTGAGCACAAGAGTTGGTACATGAGTAGTTTTCCCAGTTAATGGTGGGGTAGTTGAAATCACCCATTATTAGGGTGTTAGGTTGTACCCTAATATTTTCCATTGTATTAAGAAATGAGGAGTGGGAATCCTGGGGCATGGTGGGGGATCTGTTGCAAGCTACAATTTGCATTGCAGTCTTGCCCAGAGTTAGTTGCACTTGGATAATCTCAGATGCATTATGCTGAGCAACTAGCCTGGAGGTGTGGATATCCTTAATGAATATGGACATGCCTCCAACTTTATTGCTTCGGTAATTCATGGGAACCATTTTTTTCTCAAAGGAGATGACAACACATTTTTTGGCATTGAGCTTAAGACCATGGTTCTGACACCATTCGTTGGTCTCAGTGAGGCCATTCTGTAGAATGTCAGCATCACTTGGGAAGTTAATAATAGCTCCCAACTTGCAATCATCTGCGAACTTTGTCAGCCAGAGTCCCTTCGTGTTGGCCTGGACTTCAGAGAACTAGATACCAAACAGGAGAGGACTCAGGACCGAACCCTGTGGGACTCCACTCATGACTAGTTGGCAGTCTGACTTGGAGTCAGCTACTTTCACACTGTGAGTTCTATCTGTGAGCCAGTTTGCAACCCATCTAGTGATATAGGGGTTGACGCCAAGCTTAGTGAGTTTTTCTATGATTCCTGAGTGGGGAATGGTATCAAAAGCCTTGGCCAGATCAAGGTAAGCTGTATGAACCACCTTGCCTTCATCCACAGCTCTGGTGACTAACTCAAAAAAGTCAACAAAGTTGAGCAGGCATGATCTACCTTTCACAAAACCAAAATGTGTGGGATCCAAAGTTTGGAGATTCCCTATACCCTTGTTTATTAGGCCCATGAAGATGCGTTCCATAGCTTTGCATATCAGACTCATCAGGATAATGGGGTGATAGTTCCCAGGGTCTGTAGTCCTCTCCTTCTTTGTGGAGAGGGATGACTGTAGCAGTGTGCCATTTGGTAGGGACAAAACCTGAGGTGAGGCTGTGATTGAACAGGGCACACAGGTGAGGTGCCAGTTCACTCTGTAGTTTATGTAGAACACAACCAGGGTTATTGTCAGGTCCCATAGAAGCTGTATTCTTGGCCTTGGACAGTGCTGTTTTAACCTGTGCAGCAGTAATACTGGGTGCCTGGCAACCTACTGGTATTGTGATTGGTCCTTTGGGGGTGTAAAGTTGGCACTGAATCTGTCGGCCATTATACTGGCAATATCTGTTAGCTTGGTATAGGAGGTACCGTTGTGCAGTAGCTCAGAGCGAATCTGGGTATTGCCTTGGAGATTCTTTATGTAACTATAGAAGGCCTTGTGGTTGTCTTTACTATCTGCTGCAATTCTGTTTTCATAGCTAGCTTTAGAGGATTTGATGAGTGATCTCAACTTTTTGTTGAAGCTGATAAGGGAGTTTTTCTAGTCATGGGACTTCACCTTATTCTGCATCAGTTTCCTCCTGTTGTAGAGTTTGTTTATGGCAGGGGATCACCAGATTGGCTTCCTTTTTTTTTTGGAGGAGAGCATCTTGGTTCTTTTGGGTAAGGCGAGATCCATGCATTTGTGTACGTGTTCATACAGTGCATTGGTGTATGATTCTGCGGTCACGCAACTATTCTCCTTTTGCATGGTGCTGTGAAGTTAACCACCTCTATTTTTAGGTGCCCAAAGTTAGCTTTGGAGAAGTTTTTCATAGTGTTTACCTTTGTGGGGGGGGGGGGGGGGGGATTAATGAACTCCAGGAAATGTTGGGCAAGTGTATTGGTACATGAGTAGTTTACACAGTTAATGGAGGGGTAGTTGAAGTCGTCTAGTAATAGAATGTTAGGTTGGACCCTAATATTCTCCAGGGTGTTTAGGAATGTGGAGTGTGAGTCTTGGGACTTGATTGAGGACCTATAGCAGGCTACGACCTGAATCACTGTCTTACCCAATGTTAGCTGTACCTGAAGTATCTCTGATGCGTTATGTTGTGGTACCAGTCTGGAGGTGTGCTCATCCTTTATGAATATGGAAATACCACCACCTTTGGAGCTTCAGTCCAAGTTCTGGGGCCGAAAGTTGTGGAATGAATTATAACCTGGTAGTGCAGGGGTGCTTTCTGCTGCCTTGAACCAGGTCTCTGTTACAGCACAAATGTCGATGTTTTCCATTTTAAGGAGTGCTTCGAGCGAGTGCATTTTGAGATTTAGACTTCTAGCGTTGAGCAGCATGACCCTCAGATTGCATTTGTTTGTAGCTGTTATGGTGGTAATTTGGTCTTTGGAACACCACCTAAAAAAGGCACTATAGGGGTTGCAAGAGCCTTGGCCAGTATCCGGTCTGGTTGTTTTTCTTCCTTCTTTTCTAGTGGAAGCAAGTGCTTTGAATGATGGGCATACAAGATGTTCATCGTGTTACCCTGCTGCAGTCATCACACCAGGGTTATCCTGTCGTCAGGTGGTCCCGCAGTCGGCCGGAATTCCAAAGTCTTGGTCCGGCGTCGGTTGCGGTCGCCTCTTCCCTGACGTCAGTGCGCCAGGGGTATATATAATGCAACCGACGCCATTTTCTTCAGTCTTTCTTGCCGTGCGGTGCCTGAAGCAGAAGCAGTTCGCAAGTGCCGGTCGGCCGACTCCTGAGATTTTCGAATTTGAATTTCAGACCGAAGTCTTCTATAAAGCTAAGTACCCCATTGGGGAAACTTTTCTTGCCTCAGACTGATGTCAGAAAAAGTTAACAATTGTATTTCTTGTGGGAAGCAAATACCTCATAAGGATTTTCATTCTTATTGCATACCTTGCCTAGGCCCAGACCACGACGTCACTTCTTGTCGGTTTTGTGCTAGGCTTAATAAGCGTACTATTAAAAGACGCTTTGATTTTGCACGACACTACTTCGGTAGGAAATTTAACTACACCATGCCGTCGGAGCAACCGACTACCGGCATGCACAAAAAACGCAGGGATAAGGACAGACAGCCCAGGCCTAAGCCAGATTCCAAGGCCTCGGCCAATCCGGTCTCCGGTTCTCCGGTCCTCAGTGAGGCTCCGACACAGCCCCTGACTACCACAGATCTGGAACCCGAGACCGCTACGGACATTTTGACGGAATGTACCAGGCCGACTCAGCCTTTTACTTCAGGCCCTACCGACGACTTTGCTACAAAAGACGTCGGTACTACAGAAACGCCATCGGTTTCTGAAGGCGTTTTCAGACCGAGGACTCTCACCATTAAAACGTTTTCTAAGTCGAAGACTCCTTCTAAATCTAAAAGGACTGCACTTCAGTCTCCTGTTCAAGGCCCCATGCCTAAGAATCAGATGCTCAAAATGGCTGAAGATTTGATTTCTTTAATCAGGGGTTCCCAGCCCCCTCCTGACAAAAGGCCTAGACAAGAGGAAGATTATGCATCCTCTGAGCAAATGTCCATTTCTTCAGACTCTTCTGGGGACCAAGACTACTCCTTCTCTCCTTATGAAGATTCTGATGCTGAGGACTCTATTACCTCAGCTTCTCCTCCTGAAGACTACTCCTTTGGGGAAACTTTACACACTATGAGGGAACATTTTCACTGGGAAGGTCAGGACTACTCTGATTCAAAGAAAAGGCTCAGAGAGTTTCTTTTACTCCCCCAAAACAGACCACTTGCCATCCCACCAGTTTTGGACATTGTGGATGATGTCTATTTAGAATCCAGTTTCAACCCAGACTCTCTACCTCCTGCTCCGGCTAAGCCTGACAGATACTATATAGTGCCTGATTCCCACAAATTTCTTTACAAAAGCCCTATAGCTGACCCAGAGACTATCTCACAGGGTCCCAAGGCTTCTATGGCTAAAAACCCAGTACCTTCTGAGAGGGATTCCAGAGCACTAGACAGGTGGGGGGAAAAAGGTTTACACCTCAGCCACACTAGCTATGAGGGCACTGAATTGTCAATTTCACATGCTTAAGTATCAGCAATTTCTAATCTCTCAGTTAAAGCAAAGAATAACCTCTCTCCCTCAACAATCTGAATTGAAAGAAGTACAGGATCTATTGCACGCCACTGAGCAGGTGTGCAAACATACCTTACAATGTGGGTTTGATTCTTTGGAGGCCTCCTGCAGAGCAGCTGTCACTAGGTCTGTAATACGTAGGCATGCTTGGTTAAAGGAACAAACTCTGCCTGATCATGTTAAAGCAAAACTACTAGATGCTCCCTTACAGCAAGATGTTCTTTTTGGAGTTAAAGCAGAAGAAGTTTTAAAGGAAATGGAAGATAAGGCAAAATCTATGCAGACAGTCAAAGATTTCCTACAAGTACAACCCCCTCGCTTCAGCAGAAACTGGCCAACAAAAAATTGGTCCTTTCCAGCCACTGACAGACCACAGAGGGATAAATACAGACGCCCAAGAGGCAGAGGACAACCACAAGCCCAGTATAAACCTCGCCAATGGGGCTCTACAACACAGAAGGGAGGAGAAGACAGGTCTCAAACCACCAGAAGGCAAACTCAATGACTTGCACCTCATCTGGCCAAGCAATACTCTCTTGGCCGCCCCTTGGGGGGAAAACTCGCACTTTTTGCAGACAACTGGCACATTGTCACAAAGGACAAATGGGTCCTAGACATAATTTTACGAGGATACAGATTCCACTTTCACACCTTGCCAATGAAAAGAGGAATGCCAAACCTGCCACAAAATCAATGGGCAGAGGCACAAAAGCAAATTACAGCTCTCATGGACATGAGAGCCATTCAACTGGTACCTACTCGAGAGCAAGGCCAAGGATTTTAGTCAAGACTCTTTCTAGTGCCCAGAAAGGACAATGCCTGGAGACCAATTCTGGACCTTTCAATTCTAAACACTTACTTACAAGTACCCAAATTCAAGATGCTAACACTACAGCGGCTACTTCCCATGTTGGGCAAGGAAGCATGGCTAGTAACGTTGGACCTCAAGGAGGCATACCTGCATGTCCCTATCAAAGTTGCAGAAGATACCTCCATTTCATTGCAGGTTCAACCCATTACCAATTCTCTGCACTGCCCTTTGGCTTATCTACTGCGCCCAGAGTTTTCACAAAATGCCTGGCACCAGTAATTGCATACTGCAGACAAAGAAGAATTCAAATATATCCATACCTGGACGACTGCCTCATCCAAGCAGAAAGCAAAGACATTCTCTTACATCATCTGGCCTTTGTAAAGCATCTACTAAACTGCCTGGGGTACACAGTAAACGAAAAGAAGTCAAAACTAGTACCCTCACAAAAAATGACATTCCTGGGTGCCAGCTTGAATACAACGGCCCAGAAGGCTTATCTTACGCCAGACAAGCAACTACAACTGACTCAATATTTCAAGACAGTGGCAACAAAGACCCAATTAACTGCAAGAAAAATTCTGCAGGCTTTGGGCTTCATGGCATCTTGCATACTAATAATACCATTTGCAAAGCTGCATATGAGGAAATTACAGTGGTACCTAAAAAGCGTATGGTCTCAACACAGCCACAACTTGGACACAATGATATCTCTCATTCCCTGCCTACAAAAGGAATTTCTGTGGTGGTCACAGGCATGTCACCTCAACAAGGGTCAGCCTTTCACTTTGCCCCCAGCCAGGCAAACTATCACAACAGATGCTTCACACTACGCCTGGGGGGCACACATGGCAGGACAATGCATTCAAGGCCTATGGACTGCAGATCAAAGAAATCCGCACATAAATCAAAAAGAGATGGTAGCTGTACAGAACGCTCTGATAGCCTTCAAGGATCTATTACATCCAGGACAACTTGCAATAAAGACGGACAACACCACAGTAATGTGGTACATAAACAAGGGGGTACACATTCTTACCCTCTATGCAAGCAAGCAATGACCTTATGGAACACAGCTCTGGCCTACCAAGTCCAGTTACAAGCTCAATTCCTGCCAGGACAGAAGAACACATTGGCAGACAACCTCAGCAGAAACATCAAGGATCCCCACGAGTGGAAACTAGATCCACAAATATTTGCAATGATAACTCAAAAATGGGGCCTTCCAGACATAGACCTGTTTGCCAGTCCTCAAAACTATCAACTGACAAAATTTTGTACAAGGACATTTCACCATCAAACTTGGAAAGTGGACGCTCTCTCTCTTTCAGTTGGAAAAACCTGACAGTATATGCCTTCCCTCCATTGCCTCTCCTCACAAAGGTTCTTTTGAAAGTCAAAAAGGAGAGACCATGACTGATTCTCATAGCCCCAGACTGGCCATGCCAGCACTGGTATCCGCTATTGAAAAATATGACCCACAGCCCACCATGGATATTGCCTCAAATCCCCCATTTGCTCACACAACAAAACAATCAAATTCTTCACAGCCAGCTCAAAACTTTAAATCTGGCTGCATGGCAAATCATCTAAACATCCAACCAGCACCTCTTTCACAAGCAGTTCTGGATGTTATTCTGGAAGCCAGGAGGCCAAAGCACCAGGAAGGCTTATTCGGACAAATGGAAAAGGTTTTGTGCCTGGAACCAAGCTAAAGGCCAAGACACAATTCAGCCTCTCATTCCTCACATTCTACAGTATTTAGCTGAGATGTTGCACAAAGGACTTTCCTTTTCCTCAATTAAAATCCATGTTTCGGCTATTTCAGCTCACTACAACACGGATCCACCTTTATTTTCACATCCTCTTCTAAGGTAGTTCCTCAGAGGGGCAAAAAACATAAGACCACCCAGGAGAGCTCCTACACCAACATGGGACCTCAGTTTTGTTCTGGAAAAACTAACACTACCTCCCTTTGAACCAGCTTTCTCTGCAGGTCTACAGTTCCTATCATGGAAGACTGCCCTGCTCCTAGCAATAACTTCAGCTAGAAGAGTCTCAGAGCTACAGGCACTAATGGCAGTGGAACCTTTCCTCATTTTTCATCAAGACAGAGTTTCTCTATGAACTAATCCTTCCTTCATGCCTAAGGTGGTTTCCAGTGTAGCTTTAAATCAAACCATCCACTTACCCACCTTCTTTCCAAATCCACAGAACAAAGGTGAGAGACTCCTGCATTCCTTGGACATTCACAGGCAGCTTCGTTACTATTTGGACAAAACTAAGGCTTTCAAAAAATCTGAACAGCTCATTGTATCCTATGCTACAGCTTCTCAAGGGAAGGCTATATCCAAGCAAACCATTTCTAAATGGATAGGTCATTGCATACGTTTCTGCTATACCCATCATGGGAAACCAGTTCCTGCTACCATTAGATCCCACTCTACCAGGGCAACAGCTACCTCTACAGCCTTTCTCAGGGGGGTTCCTACCAAGGAAATTTTAGAAGCTGCAACTTGGAGTTCAGTACACACATTTACCATATCACTTACCTCTTTACTCAAAGTCCAGGGTGGGCTTCGCCACTGCAGTTCTGCAGGGCCTTATAGCCTCCACTAACCCTCTATGATACCTCCCCCCTACCTTAGCTTTGGGATTCAACCCAAGTGTGATGACTGCAGCAGGGTAACACGAACATTGTACAGTTTTGTACCTACCATAAATGTAGATGTTCGAGTGTTCACCCTGCTGCAGTCCAGGTTACCCCCCCTCCATCCCCTCTGATCTACTGGCTAAATCTCTTCTATGCCTTATTGATGTATTTGCTTATAGCTGAAGGGATTTTGTGTTTGTGCTGTGCTTACTCCTTTTGGTACTAATTTCTGACCACCTTTTTGGGGGCACCTGACATCTGAGGCAAGAAAAACTGAAGAAAATGGCGTCGGTTGCATTATATATACCCCTGGCACACTGACGTCAGGGAAGAGGCGACAGCAACCGACGCCGGACCAAGACTTTGGAATTCCGGCCGACTGCGGGACTGCCTGACGAGAGGATAACCCTGGTGTGATGACTGCAGCAGGGTGAACACTTGAACATCTACATTTATGGTAGGTACAAAACTGTACTTTCTGAACACCATCAATAAAGGTGAATTCTGCAGTTGGGTCATTAACAATTCCTGTTGAACTGTTCCTTTTGATGTTTGTTTTATCGGCTCAGACTAGGGGCCAGATTCAAAAAAGCCTACACTAAGTGTACACGATATGCATCCAAGAACATTCATTTCACAGTTTTGTGTACTTTCTAATCACTCAATATATTTCTAGCTGCAAGAATATCAGTAGGAAAAGTAAAATTAGGAAGAAGAAGATGTGAGTTATGTCTGTGTTCACTCAGAACAGTGTACACTTAGTGTAGGTGTTGTTGAATCCCAGGGTAGGAGTAGAAGTACAATACCCAGTTTTCTTGGTGGTTGGTTTAAGATTTATTCTTGGTTTAATCTCGATTAGCAGTCACACGGGTTTCATTTTCTAGTTAGGTTGTCTTCAGAGTTGCATAAAAATGCTACATGTCCACATTTTTTTTTGTTTTACATCAAAGTGTTTCTGCCTTTTTATACTTCAACCAAGAAAACTGGAACAGAATCTGAATCTGGATTTCTCATTTGTCTCGAGCTGTGGTTGAAAACTAAGTGAGTTATTTAAGATTTTTTTTCTTAAAGTACCTTTTAGTTAATAGACTTAAAGATTTTATCTTGGGAATTCTTTTGAACCTTTGAGATTTTTTATAAACGGGCACTGGTTAAACCTTGTGTTCATTTGTGAAGTGTCATACATAGTGGGGATTCAATAACCACTAAATGGAGATGCTGTGGACGGATGTAACAATCTTGTCTGAAATGCAGAAGCAAACTGCAATAGACTTGTGTCAAGTGTAGGTATATGACATCCTTTTCTGATGTAGAAACGGTTTGTACAATAAGTAGAAATGTAATTTCCTTTTACGTAAATGTTTAGTGTTTTCAGTTTGCCGTAGACATCCATAATCTGAAAAAATATGTTAATCAAACCAGTATTTATCAAGTAATAACGGAATTATCTTCACAGTTTACTCTCCACTTAGCTAAGTAATCTCCACACTTAATTTTGATTTAAAGGTGATTCTTTAGTAGCCAGTTGTGCAAATTTGTTGTGTTACTCAAAATTAAACTGTATTCACTTTAATAGTGAATTTCTTTCTCTCTCTGCTTCCTGCACCCCATCTGTTAAGAGAAATGCTGGGGTTGCTGCACCTTGAGGATTTGCAGAAATCTCTCCTTATAGTGAGGCTACTTAGGTAAGAGCAATTCAAACATTTGGCTGAAAAATGCAGTTCAGACAGTTTTCAGACAGCTATCCTGTTATCCACACATTTGCTGGAAGTACATATTCACACCTTTGGCCCACTCAAGCATTTATATATCTGGTTTAGTAGATGCATTCACTGCGGAAAACTTCATTAATTTATGGTGCTTACACTGTACTGACTCCTTGGTGCATTTTTCACAGGAAAATGCCCTCAGTCATTACCAACAGAAAATAAAAGGATTCCTGTTACAGTTCCAATGATTGATTGTAATTGTGACCTTCTGAATGGTCAGACTGTTCCCCTGATGCACTGTCTTCCTCCTCCGTTCCCAAATGGATGCTGTTTCACAATCTACACTAAAATGTTCATTTATTCATTCATTTTCCGATTATCAGTTCAAGGCTGGGGCAGGAGACAGATTCCAATCCAAGCAGTTGGTGGACAATAAGACAAGACAAACTAACCTGGTATAAGCTGTCAGTTATATTGTAGTAAAGTTGTATACACACACGCGGGCGCGCGCACACACACACACGTGCACACACACACACACACACACACACACACACACACACACACACACACACTAGAATTACCCTTGCTGTTGTGGCTGGATCATTGCTGAAAAGGATATGTCAGAGATTGAGAGAGAGAGATTCATTTACCTTTAACAGAAAATAAGCAAAGGAGTAAATAAAATGGGACAATATTAAAAAAAGTATATTGAAGAGAATGAAGCCAATAGCTTTGGTTATAGGGATACTTCACATACATATTTTAGTAGGTACCATTCAAATAAATGCAAACAGTATACCAGTTGTATCACATCACCAGTCATTGGGAAGGCAGTGAGAGACACATGCTTACTCTCAGTGCATAGAGCCAATGGACATGTGGGAATGGATCACCCATCACAAGACACTGCTAGTAGCAGTTGGTCTGTTCGAAGAAGGAATACTCTGGCAGACCCATCTTTGTGCAGGTTACCAATACTGTCTTGTGTATGACTACTGGGCAGATTAGTTTTTCTGCATGTAAACTCTATAAGAAATAACTGAGATGGATACACAGGCTAGAGTTTGTTTCTTGATGTTTATTTACAGGTTTCAGAGATGGAGGGTTCCCCCTTCCCTTGTTCTCAGAAACTGCTTCATGCCTTCTCACCCTACCTGCTTGTTTAGAAAGCCAAAAGTGACCTCCTATAATTCTGTAGCTCCAAGGTGTCCAGAGCACCATAGTTCATACTACCTGCTGCTTGTAGATTTCTTGCTCTGCTGTATTTCTGCCATGTCACAAAGTAGCATCTTAACAATGAAGGATCAGTGGTCCACTTGTGTATCAGTTCCTTCCGACATCACCCCCTGGACGATAAGTACTGGGTTGTAAACAGTAGTGCTTCACATCTTGAAGAAACCTGGGAGACCTTCAAGCAGAAATTCTTATCCGGGTTTGTGGAAGAAATTGTCATGTTGTGTAAAGGAGTAAGCAAAGACACACAAGTCTGCTCATGTCCAAAACTGTAGGATTATTTAAACAACTTATATAAGGCAGCCTTGCTTTATCTTTTATTAAAATATTTCTAACTGCAGAATTTAACTCTATAACTCTTTCATCCAATTGCTTTTCATAGGCACTGTAATTAACTTTTACTAAAAGGAACTTTGCAATTGATGGCATTTTAGAATAAATAGTTTATAACTTTATGACAGAAAAACTGATGCAGCCACTATTGTCTTGGAATTTAAAGTGTTTTTTTTGTTTGTTTTGGAACACACTAATTTTCTCTTAATGTCAGTAGGTAACCTCTGGCAGAAGGATTTCCTAAGCTGCATGCCTTGGCATGCAGCAAACTCTAAACAATCTTTCATAATGTTAGGGCAGTTGTAAGAGTGAATCCACCTTTCATTGTGAAAGTAATGTCTTTATTTACACAGCAAGAAAATAAGGCTGAGAGGCTGTTGTGTACCTTGTATGTGCACCGACAATTAAAACACGCAGACTGAACAAAAGATCTAAGGAAACATGAGCAACACTTGATGTGCTTTGTGAAAGAAAAACAAGGCTTTATCAGAGTAGTCTGTCCATCAGGTCTCCAACAATTGTGGCAAGCAGTATCGGGACACATTGTTTTAATGCTGCTTCTATATATTCAGCACATTTTAGGGATGAATTCTGTAGGGTATTTGTGAGGCTACATAAAAACCAGCCATCCACTCATTCACTAAACATTACAAGCTGAAAATCTGTTGCAGAAGCAGGGCAGGCTTTGGTATAGAGGTGTTCCAGGGATTCCTGTCTACCCTGCATTAGTCCTGCAGAGCTGTATGGGATTTTGTTTTCAGTTCCTACGCTATTGCTCCAAGAGTTCTTGATGAAGGTAGTACTTTTAAGCTAATTTGTTCACCATAACAGTAGCTTCTTAAAAAGGTACTCTTGAAAGAGTATAGATGTTTTTCCACCTTCTCCTGGGTAAAAACATATAGTACAATTACTGCTGTAACAAGTAATAAAAGCATATTATACATGTACACAGTCTTCGTTGTACATAGTCATTATACAGTTACAACAACTTTCTGCTTATTACCAACAGTGCTTTACAGTTCAAAGCAGTTTTTAATTCAGTACAGTTATCCCTAATCTTGTCTTTAATATTTCACAGTTCTGTTCAATTCCTCATATATTCCTATAATTTATCCTAGATTTAATGAAACCTGGATAACTGAACTTTCACCCATGACATAATATTTAACCATCCTTCCTTCCTGTGCCTCAGAATCCTTAAAGAAATTCCCTACATAAAACTGTTGATGTCCAGCTTTATACCTCCATTTACTTATTCATTGTATTCTTTTTTCAGCATGTATGAACTTTTTCATCTCATAATTCTTATAAATCTGTGGTTCCTCTATATTCTTTTCTCAAAAAAAAAAAACTTGCATACATTCATTAGACTCCTCCCATACCTTTAATCAGAAAGTAATCCCCGGTCCACCTTCTCAGTGCGTTCTTCATCCTCCAGCTTGTTTATGCCCCTGCTCACTATCTATATCAGTATATCTCTATCAAAATATAATATAGATATCTTTAACTACATCATTTTCTGGTCAGTAGACCAGCAGTATTAACTGTACTGCATGCCTCTCAACAGTCCCTGATTTTCCAGAATGTCCTTGATTTTTGCCTCATTTTTTTGTGCTGTCTTTCATAATTTTTTTTTATTTTATTTTCTGGTAATTCACTGAGGATTATAGGTAGTCAGAATAGCAGACTTTAGAATTTCATATTCATTATTATTCAGAAGATGCATGCTGATGACATACCTGGCATTCTGTTATTTTTTTGTGTGTGAATTAGAGTAGTAATTAAAAGTTGGTCCTAATTTGGGGCATTTTGTCCTCCGATTATTATTGGCTTTGTCTAGAAGTCGTGATGAAAGAAGTTGAGAGGCATCATATATTGTGCAAGTAATTCATCTTGGTCTATGATTTAAAAACACTTAGCCTTTTAAAACAGTCGGCTGCCTTTTAAGATGCCATTTATTCTCACATTTGTCACTCCCCATATTATTTCATATTTGATGCATCAGTTGATTTTAGCTTTTTTTAATTATATTTTGAAAAGTCTGTTAATATTCCAGATGTTTTTCTCTTGAGTAGTTACTTGTCTTCTGAGCCATCCCACAATATTTTCATAATCCAGTCTTCATGTATAATTTTCAGACCTGCTCAGTACAGTTCCATTAAGTTAGCCGTATTACATTTTGTTGTCATATATACCTGTAACAAAGCACCTAGAATACTTAATAAATTATTAAATCGAAGCAGTTAGTCATAATTATTATTCTTACCTTCCAGTCAAACATCTGTTCTTAATATTGTTTACTACCCACCCACATTGTTATCTTCTCCTACATTAGGGTTTTGGTTACTTATCCCTAGTATTAGTTTGAGTACTGAATATCAACAAAATTCAGGAAGAGAGAGAATTTAAAATATTACATACATACTATAGTAAAAGATTTCAACCATTAATATTTACATATGGAATATTTTAACCAAACACTGCTATTCATTAACTAATATCTCCAACCCATCAAATAGTCATTTGTACATATATAATACACACACACACACACACACACACACACACACACACACACACACACACACACACACACACACACAGTGTATTTGCTTTTCCTTGGTCTAGCTGCTGCCAGTGTGCTTTGAAATTGCCGTTATTGTGTTAGATTTAAATGCACTTTGCACTTCATTATTTAATTCATTGCCATTGTTTTACTGTGTTTAAACAGCTTTTAAAGTACTTTTGGTAAAAAAGATCACCTTCTGCAAGTATTGCTTTCTAAACTGTTTGCATTTAAATCTGCTTGTTGTAGCGTGATCTAGCTAGGGAGTACATTTTTGTTTTGTTACATTGCACTTGAGGGTTCCTTTATGCAGTTTTTTTACATTAAGAGGACCAGATAATCCATCTTGTGGCAGAACGTATTTGCCTGATATTTTTGAGTTGGGAAACACTCCAGAAGAGCCCAAAGTGTAGTCATTTATTGTCCAGAGGGTTCAGGAGTTTGGTTTCAGTTCTTTTGCGTTGCTATAAGTTAGGCACGTTGGCACAGATCTATGCTCATTCCACAGAGCTCAACAAAGCTTGGCATCCACGCCTGTGATCAAGAAGTGTTTCCACTGTATCCAGTGCCATCCAGACAGTTCAAGTTATTGTATTTGATGTACTGCAGATGATGCACTTGTGGTCAAAGGTGTTTGCCTAGTCTTTTTGAAAAGAGCCCAGAGTGTAATCATTTATTGTTCAGAAGACTTGGGAGTTAGATTTTGGCTTCTTGTCTGTTGCTGTAATCTTTGCGCAGAGCTGATCACTGTGTAGCAACAGATGGCAGTGTCCTGTACAGATGAAAATGCTTAGACAGTAAAGTTTATCTACATAACTAGTATTAAGACTGAAGCCTGTAACTAAGTGAGCCATTGTGTGCTTAATGCAGCTAGCTTGTGCATCAAGAGCACCAATACCATGTCTTAGCCCTATCTAACCCTAGGAGACCTCTGTATAACCCAGTCCTCAAACCATAATACCTTGCCCTAATGCAGGTCTGGACAACATGGTTATGCAGTTTCCAAATGCCTCAGTAGCCAGCTTGATAGATATTGGCATCCTGAGACAGTTTCCAAACCTCAAAGACCTACTAAGCCTACAAATGATAATGCCTGTCCTCAGCAATCTCTAAAGCACACACCAAAGACAACATCAAACACTACACATACTCCTACATCCAGTGGATCCCAAGAACGAAGAATGAAGCCCATAAGGTAAGCAAACACTTTGAGGACTCTTATTATAGAGGACTCCATTGTATGATACCCCACTCACCAGATTGGGCAAGCAAGAGCCAGGACCCGTCAGGTTACGCATGGACAGAAGTCAGTGCAACAGAGGTACCATGTGATTCTGTCATAGTCCATGTGAGTGTAAATGACCTGAGACATACCTCACTGGACTATATGAAGAGAGACATTATGGATCTCTCTGACAGATATGTGCCTTGCATTGAGCAGCATTCTACCTTCACCAAGGATGTTTCCACAGTATGAACAAAAAAATGACTGACTTTAACAACTGATGTTATTCCAGAGAGATTCAGTATTTGTCAGCAAGGGAGGACACTGTTAATAGACCAAGATGGTTTGCCTTGGATGGTCTGCACCTGTCCCCCAACCCCCCCCCCCCCGAGCTTCTGGATATTGGCTAAAACTTTATTTGGCCACTTGGAGCCTTTTTTATGCAATGCCAAATTTACAAAACTACCAACGTAACAAAACCCAAAGGAAACTAAAGGTGCTACTGCTGAATGCTAGGAGCATGAACAAGTAACTCTATACCCTACAAGCTCTCCTCATTCTGGAGAATATAGGCATCTGTGTCATTATCGAGACGTGGTTTAAAGCCACAGAACGTGATCCAGCAGTGCAAGTATTCAGTGCCTTCCACTCATTTAGAAAATCAGCTGCACAAATGTGGACGAATGGTCGTGGTGTCTCAGTCTACATTAGCAATAAGTATAACTCTAGGTAGGTTAAGCAGGGTGATGCCCTGGAATTCATCCACATGTAAATCACCATAGGTAAAGTCCCTTACTATATCCTAACAAAGCAAGCTGTAGGTCACCATCTATGCCCCAACAATCCTGTAAAACGTACATAAACCTACTGGAGGTACTGACTATCCAAACAAATACCCTATTCATGGGAGACATTAACTACCCCTGTATAGACTGGGAAACATGCACTTCTTCCAACTTACAGGCACAATGTTTCCTTGACCAGATAATGCGCATGCCAACTAGAGGTTCAAACTTACTAGACCTAGTATTTACCAATATGGGAGAGCACTGCAGCAAGCCCCCCCCCCCCCCCACGTGCCACTTTCTCATTGAAGTTGGATCCCAAAGCTGATTCCTTCAAAATAAAAATCAACTTGGAAATTCCAGTAAAACTCTGTAACAGTTAGGAGCTATTCTAAAGTAAACTACATCCTATTAAGTGACAGTTTGTCAAAATTCAAAGCCTCTCTGAACCCTGAGTTCATGGCAGCCTTTGCAGAATTGTTCACAAAAACCCTATACAATCATGTAAATGGCTGCATTGAGGCTGCTGTAGCTACCAAAAGTAAGTCCAAAGAAAAACCCAAAAGCCAAACCACAGTCGTGAAATCCTAACCTTAATAGAGTATATAGGAAAAGGGAAAAGTCATGGCCAGAATCAGAAATAGCAACGCTCACTAATGAAAAGAAACCGGAAACTAGGAGGACTAATTAAATCCAGCAAGGCCGTTTATGAGGGCAAGATAGCGTTTCAGGCCAAAGACAAGCACAAAGCCTTCTACAGCTATGCCCAAAAACCTTAAAGGTGACACACAGCTGTGTGCTAAACTGGTGATAAATAGCACCACCTTCATTTAGCAGCGTAGCAAAACTATTGGCCGACAGATTCAACTTTAATGTCACCCCCCCGCTACCCCCATGGAATCCCCCACCCCTAACTGTTAGCAGGGAGCAAGTCATGGCAGCGCTGGCTAAGACCAAAAACACGGTTTCAGTGGGCCCAAATGTGCTGGGTTGCCTCTGGCTTGATTTATGACCTATCAGGACCACTTGAGTCACTTCATCTATAGCCTTAAGATGAGCTGCATACCATGTGAATGGAGAACTGCAATGGTTATCCCTCTTAATAAGGGTGGACCATCTACCAACACTGCAAACTATAGATCCATTAAAGCCATGGAACAAATTATCATGGGAATGATCAACAGACATTGGCAATCTATGGACACTGAGTCCATCTCAGTTTGGTTTTGGCAAAGGAAGGTCTTGCCTACTTAACCTGGTAGACCTCTTCCGAGAGGGTCACCAAGGCAATGGATGAGGAGAAAACTTAGATGTGGCTAAGGCATTTGCTACAATAAGCCACTCAAGTGTTGTTGACAAACTTAGCAAACTAGGCATAAATCCCTACATAACTCACTGGATTGCCAGCTGGCTCACAGGTGGAACCCAAGAAGTCAGGACTGGTGAGACCACCTCCACTAAGAGACCAATCACCAGCGGAGTTCTTCATACCTCAGTGCTGGCCCTGCTTCTGTTTGGCATCTACTTTTCAGAGATCAAGGCTAATGTCAAAGGCTTCTAGTTCACCAAGTTTGAGGACAACTGCAAATTGGGAGCCATCATAGATTCTACCCCATGACACTGACATCCTGCAAGAGGATCTAACACCCACAGATGATTGGTGCCAACTACATGGATGAAAACTCATTTGTGCATTATAGTGCCTTTTTAGAAAATATCCATCCAGGTTAATTACCTCATTGATAAAATATCTCTAAGAGCTGACTGGGTTCCTATCAGCAGACTGACGCATGTTTTCAAATGTGCCTTGGTCGAACTGACAAAACCGAAACTGCAAAATATTGATGCGGCATGTAAGCATATTCTTTCCCTGGGAAAGAATTTGCTTGGCCACTTCGGTACTTTGCCGTTTTCGGCACTGTAGTGCGGTCTCAGAGTTGGTATATTTAAGTAGGGGGGTGTGGGGGGGGCAAAGCCCCCCACTTAATCTCAAGTTTTAATGTGCTTATTTATTTTTTTTGGAACAGCGATTTTTTTCCAAGGGAAAAAAATCGCTGTTTAGACAGTTCGGTTTTGTAAGCTTTCGCTTACATGGGATCGATCACCGTTCGCTTACCTAAGCGTTCGGTGATCTAATATAGACCCAGCTGACCCAGTAGTTTGGGATCTGGGAACATGTATAGGCAGCAATCTGGTCTTTGACCAACATGTAGCTAAAGTGGTAAGAAAGTCATTCTGTGTTGCCCAACTTATAAGTAAAGGTATGACATCCAGGTCCAAGGAAGTTATAGTACCACTTTACTTGGCCCTTGTCAGTCCCATCATTGAGTACATTGCCCCATTCAGCATGTACCTTCCCAAGCATATGAAGCTGGAATGCCCACAGAGATTCCTCACCAAGAGAATCCAGGGTATTAACACATTACCCTTTACAGATCACCTTAAAGCCCTATTTCTATACTCAATCTCCTACAGGTTACTGAGAGGCAATCTGTGCCTGGCTTATAAGACGTCCTCGGAGCCAACCCTGATGTACCTATTGCACATCCACAAAGCAAACAGTACTAGAAATACTAGATCAAAGGATTTAAACTTTGCTTGCAACATTAATAGAACATGCTGGTGAGAATGCTATATGTCTCAAAGGATCCCTATGCTCTGGAATAGACTCCCCATCCATGTGAGGCAGTGTCTATCCCTAACCGTATTCAAATGTAACCTTGACCAATGGATGGGAAATCGAAAATTCACCCCCGGTCTGTCCCCACGTTTCTGATAGACAGAGGCCATCAGTAAATATTCCCTGATTAATATAGCTCTCTTCCCCTACCACTAAACGTTTAGCAACCTCCTAACTAACGCACCCTTCCAAATAGACACCCATGTTACATGGTAACACAGTTAGGTTGAGTTGCGCAGCTAAGCTTATAAAGGCCCTGGTGGTTATTGGCCTAATACACACAATACAGATTATCGAATTACCATAAGATGGAAAATGAAAACAATGAGACAACACCACCAAAATCACACAACAATGAAACTTTACATTGCTGAAATGCATAACACTGAATAAACACCTACTGATGTTACATTCCACTCCCGAAACCGCAATACCTTCACTTTTTTATGAAAAGAAAACTCAACTGAATTGTCCTCAGTTTATACCTCATAACTTCCTGTAAAATACACTGTACTTTAAAGGGACAGATGTCTATTTACAGTAAAACTTCCATTTTCACATATACAAAACTGCTTCTATAGCTTTAAGAAATTTCATGACATCAGCTAGTCATTTCAAACACATAATTTAAAAACAAAAATTCACTTTTTTAATGTTTTTTCAGGGGGAGGGCAAGCCTCCATGCACCTCCCCTTGCAAATTATATAAACCAACTCCGAAATCGCACTACAGTGAGGAAAAGGTTACATTTCCCATTCATCACTGTACCGAGATCTCAGTTTAGAAGCTCCAAGTAGTGTGACATCTGCAGCTAGGTTTTGGTGGTTATGCTTTCGGCATTGTAAACTTTTGTTCTTCTGCAATGTCGATCTCCTCATCTCGTTTTCATTTTCAGTCTTGTGGTAATTCGATAATCTGATAGGGATCCATATAAAATACTGATATTTTATAAACCTTTTCTGAAGCAAAAGCAATGACAATTCATGTCATGTATTCTATCCTACAGTCTTTATCTTTAAACCTGTAACAACTATGCATTATTAATGTTAATTGCCAATATACCAGACTTATCATTGTAAACCATTTAAAGTGACAAGCAGAGTTTTCCTTTATTTTACTAATAAAAACTACTCTACAGCTTAACTAAATTTTCTTTGACTTCCACACTACTCTTGCAGAGTGTTTTTTTACATGTGAACATGTAAATGATAAATTTTACAACTTCACCCATAACCAAAGTCTTGGAGCATGTTAGGGTGTTACATTAAGTTCACACATTTCTTATATACATAGTTGTCCTTTAGACCTAACAGTCCAAAATAAAAATAGTGTTCTCAAAACCATTGGCCATTAATTATTTTTTTTTCATTGTACATGAACTAGAACTTTCAACAAACAGTGTAACATGCACAGTTTTCCCCAAGTTCAACTGTATCTTAAATATATTTTGGACTTTCAAGCCTTTCCTGACATCTTGACCCTAAGTGAGCACATACGAACAGAATATTCATATCCAAGCCCAGTTTTCTTCCCATTTATACTACACCTCACCTGATATGTCTGTATCTTCTTTATCTTTCTGTTTCACACCTGTATGAGTCAGGCATAAGGGTCATGTCTTTATTTGCTCGATAACCTTTTCTAGATAATTTAAAAGTTATATTCTTTATTCCAATACACATTTAATGCCACTGAGAAGGAAAGTTTGAATTTCAATCTTTTCTTTTCAGACTTCTGTGAGTCTCATTCTAACATTACTTTAGAACAGTATTCCACTAACACTGACAACAATACATCAACATCCACTGCCCTTACTGCCACAGTCTCTGCAACACTTGCTGTTTCCCATAGCACAATGTTAATCCTACCTAAATGGCGCATAGGCTTCCCCTTTCTTCATCTCAGACTCTAGTAAGTGCCAGTCTTTTAGGCTGATTCTACATCCAGTGATACTGTAGCAAACCCAGGCTAATAAGGTAGTTTGCCTTTGACATTTTCCTTGCCTTCCAAGACGCCATCAATTTTCAAATTAATCCTTCACCTTTTATCTTCAGCTGTACTTTCTGTTCCATTTGGTCTGACTGCATAACTTAAACTTCCACTACTTCAAAAATTTCATCTAAGTGATTCTTAATTGGCCCCCATGGCTTTGCAGATTTCCCATTTCATCTCCAGTGACTTCTTCTTCTTTCGGCTTTTCCCGGTTAGGGGTCGCCACAGCAGATCTCTTGGGTTCATAGGTTCATACTAGGCTATCTGCTCTAGGGCATTTATAAGCCTAGCCAGAATGTGTTTGGCTTTCGCCACCCATTTTAAAATAATTTTGCTATGCCCTTTTCCGAGGTTCGTATACTGTGCCTCTGTCTAACAGTGACACAGAAGTGATAGCCGGGGTAAACCTACGATCTCCCATCCACTCATCAAGATTCCTCTTGAAGAGAGTCAATGTGGGACTCTGCCTAACCTGGACTGGGATTTTATTCCAGAGTGAAGGGAGCCTCTGGGTTATGAATCTGTCCCTCCAGCATGTCCTATTTATTTCAGTGCTGAGGTTCAAGTCTCTCGAGCGAGTAGCTCGATGGGATTTGGATTTTCTGAGTTGCAGCATGTCCATTAATTCCGGGTTGGACATGGCTTTATACATCAGGCACAGATCGCCTCTGAGCAGGCGGTATGCCACTGAGTAGAGCTGGAGTTTCTTTAACCGGGCAGCATATGGCATCTGTTTGAGCCCTTTGATCCTCTTGGTGAGGTACTTTTGGGGTCTTTCCAGTTGCTGCAGGTGTCTGGTAAGGTACATCCCAAAAGGGGCATTGTACTCAATTATGGGCCTGATGAGGGATGAGTAAAGAGGCACGATGACCTCCCTGATCTAGATGTGAATCCCTTCATGATTAGGTGGGCTATATAAAATGTTTTTCTAACCACTTTGGCCACGTGGTTGTCAAATGAGAGATTGCTATCAACTTGGGTCCCCAGGTCCCTAATGACTTCTTCTGTACTTAATGGATTACCACCTATGTGGTAATTTGTGGGCACTTTGTTTTTGCCAAAGGGGATGACTATACACTTTTGGCGTTTAGCTTGAGGCCATGGCTCTGGCACCAGTTGTCTGTTTCTATGAGGCCCTTTTGGAGGATGCTTGTGTCGGCTGGAGAGTTGATTATGGCGCCCAGTTTGCAGTCATCTGCGAACTTGGTCAGCCACAGTCCTTCCGTGTTGGCCTGTACCGCCGAGAAATATATACCGAACAAGAGAGGTCCCAGGACTGAGCCTTGTGGGACGCCACTTGTAACTGGTTTGGAGTCTGACATGGCTCCAGCAATTCTAACCATGTGGGTTCTGTCCTTGAGCCAGTTTGCAACCCATCTAGTGACATAGGGGTTTATATTTAAGCTGGTGAGCTTATCTATAATGCCCAAGTGGGGTATTGTATCGAAGGCTTTTGTGAGGTCCAGGTAGGCTGTGTGGACCACCTTCCCCTCGTCAATGGCCTTGGTGACTGTTTCAAAGAAATCAACCAGGTTTAAGAGGCAGGATCTGCCCTTAACAAAGCCAAACTGTGTAGGATCCAGTGTCTGTAGGTCCCCAATATCTTTATTTATGAGGTCCATGATGATCCTTTCCATAGCTTTGCATGAGGTCCATGATGATCCTTTCCATAGCTTTGCAGACCAAGCTAGTCAGGCTTATGGGGCGATAGTTTCCAGGATCCGTTGAGGCACCACCTTTGTGGAGAGGGACCACTGTTGCTGTACGCCACTCTTTGGGTACATATCCTGTAGTAAGGCTAAGATTGAACAGTAGTTTTATGTTTGGGTTTAGCTCTTCTTGGAGTTCATGTAGGACGCAGCCCGGGACACCATCTGGTCCCATTGATGCTGTGTTTTTTGCTTTGGAGAGGGCGGCTCTTACCTGTGCATCTGAGATGTCAGGGGGGCAGCACTCTGTTGGGATAGATATTTGCCCTTTTGGTGGGGAGGGGGGAGAAGTTTGCACTGAACCTGTCAGCTAGGATGTTGGCAATGTCTGTGGGCTCTGTGTATTTTTTGTCATTTTGGACTAATTCTGAGCATATCTGGGAATTCCCACCCAGGTTCCTAACATAACTAAAGAAAGCCTTGTGATTATCCTTAGTGTTCTGTGCAATTTTTCTCTCGAAGCTGGCCTTAGACGATTTTATGATGCCCATAGTTTTTTGCTAATACTGATCAGAGATGCCTTCCCTTTTTGGGATTTTGCTCTATCATGTAGTAGCTTCCTCCTTCTATTGTATAGTTTGTTTATGGCTGGGGTCCACCAGACAGGACGTCTGCCTTTGAAGGATTGGGTCTTGGTTTTATTTGGGATTGCATGATCCATGCATTCCTGAAGGTGTTCATAGAATGCGTTTATAAAGGATTCTGCGGCCCGGGGGCTTTGAAGGATTTTGCCTCGGTTTTGTCCGCTCATGATTGGCAGTGGAGTTTTTTTTACAGTGTCGAGTTTCCAGCCTGGTGCCCAACCTTCCACAGAAGGCACACACTCACACCTAGGGCCAATTTAGAGTGTCCAATCCACCTGCAACATGTCTTTGGGATGTGAGAGGAAACCGGAGCACCCGGAGAAAAACCATGTGACCACGGAGAGGACATGCAGACTCCACACAGAAGGCACCCCAGCCGGGGATCAAACCAGACAACCTCTTGCTGTGAGGTGGCAAAGCTAACCGCTGCACCACTGTGGTCACCCATTTTATCTCCAGTGACTAACTCTTGGCATTTAAGGAGAGAGTCCAACAAGCCTGTCAAGATTCCAAAGTTTGACATTTGTTACTTCAGGCTGTTCATAATCTCCATAACTTCCAATAGTAACACTTTTTTGGGCTTCCTCAGTTCAGAAAGCTGAATCTCTTAGTGCTGGGAATCCAGTTCAGTTATAACACTGTTTCCCTCATTATTGCCACTTTTTAGGACACCTTTTCTTCCCTGCAACATCTTTCAACATACAGACCTTTACTCATCTTTAGACAAAAATCCTCATTGAGTAGAGTGTTTTTATCACTTCTTTGTGATTCCATCTATCCACAACCCCTTTTCCCATTTTATATCATGGGTTCAGGGTGTCACTTCAACAGTGACAATCATCTAGAGCCAAGGGTCACACCACTGTGGCAGTCTTTCCACACCACACACATGCGCACACTCACATATGGCCAATTTACAATGTCCAGTCCATTTACTGTATGTCTCTGGAATATGGGAGGAAACCAGAGCACCCAGAGGAAAACCATGCAAACAGAGAGGACATGTAGACTCCAAACAAAAGGCACCTCAGCCCAGAGTCAAACTAGAGAACTTCTTGCTGTGAGGCAACAACTCTGTCTACTGCACCACTGTGTCAGCCTACTTTTTTCTTAAACACATTAAAATTGATAAAATCAAAACACCCACAAAAATAACCCCAAACAGTTCTGGATCTCCAGCTATACACTAATTAACCCAGGCCACCTATTACAGCCATCCCCAAATATTTCCATTCATATTGATTCAATAATTAGTCAATTCAGCAGCCATTTCACACATTCTGCTGCCAATCTCACTAATGAACAAACCAGCTATAAACATACAACCATCTACTGTCATTCCTCTTCTACACCTGAACCCTATTCCCACTCCAACATAAAAAAATTCTGCACAAACTTAAAGTTATTACCACTACTGTAGATAACCTCCCCACTGAATACCTAAAAATAACCATCAGCTCTGCAGTCTACCCTATATCTCTCCTAATAAACAGGTGTATCCAGGAAACCTGTGTACCAGATATCTGGAAAAATGTCAATTGTCATGATTCTGCACAAGGGGGAGTAACTCTAGTAAGCTACCTGACAAATAGGCACTAAGCAGTCAAATGACTCCAAACTACCCATACCACTGAGTCTCCCACGGGGCACCATACTAGGACCTGTGTTTTCCAGTGTTTCCATAAATGACCTCAGCAAAGCGTCAAAAGAAGCCTTTATAATTTAATATTATGACGACACTATTCTCATTTGCTCTGTCAACACTTTACCTCAACATTAAGAAAAAAAAAACAGAAAAAAAAACAAAACAAAATGCATTCTATGCAATTGATCCTGGCTCAAACAATCTAACGTCCTGATAAATGCTAAAAAAAAAAAAAAATAATCACACAATTCTCTCCCAAAGCTCTGTCTTTTTCTAAACATAGCTTTTGTTTCACTTTAGCAAACAGTACTCTCATTGAAATAGTTCCACATGCTACTGGGCATCACCCTAGATGAACACATGAAGTTTGACCACCATAGGACACCAATGTATCAAAAAAGTATCAAAAACTAGGCATATTGAATCATTTGAGAGACGTCCTGACAAGTACAAAAAACAATGGCTTCAGAGATGGTTAAGACTTTGAAACATACAGTGCACATGGTTCTAAGCAAGTGGATCTTCTCTGTTTCGGGAGATAGTTTTAGAAAATAATGCCTTTATGTTTGAAGCCTCTTACTACATTACTACGTACAAAGGGTCAGCGTAGCTATAGGCACATCTTTTGCCAAATGCTACGCCAGTATGGTCCTAGCACAGTGGGAGCAACCATTTGTTTTAAGAGCCAGTAGCTATACCTCCTATATTAAGTTTTACAGAAGGTTTGTTGATGTTATGTATATCGTTTTGAAATTTACGTGTCTGTTTTCTAAGAAATCTGTAGAATTCTTGGATTATGCACATCCAGGAATTTAGACCTCATATTTAGTGCAGGTCTATATAGAAAAATGTGTAGGAAGGGAATTTAGATCTCATATTTAGTGCAGGTCTATATAGAAAAATGTGTCGGAAGAATGTTATTTTGCAGCATGACAGCATGCATCTCACACATATTTATAAGAATATCCTCAAGGGTCAGGGCATGCGAACCTCTAGGTTTCATAACTCAAGAGGAAGGGTTTCAGCATGATTTGTATAAGCTAAGGCTTTATTTTAAGGGTAGAGGTTATCGAGCTAGAGAAGTAGAAAATATGTGCAGAGAGACCCTTACTCTTAGGCCTGAATGAGCGGGACTTTGTTTTTTAAAGCAGCAGATATTAATGAACATTTGGATAATGCTGGTTCAAATGAGATATGCAACATAACTGAGACTGATTGACCTCTTCTTCAGACAAGCATATATAAGAGTTGGTAGGGGGAAGCCTCACTTTAATTATAAGAACAAAAAAAAATCGCTTAAGAGGCAGTTATGGTGTAGAAGGAATTTTGAAACAGACTCTGAAGTTAGGATCAAGTTTGGGAGACTACAGTGTAACACATAATTTTCATCCGTATATTAATGCATCTAACACATTTATTCATCCCAACCCAGGTACAATTTGAGTTTAGAGTTATACCAGACTGTAACACAACTGATATTGTGTATGTTGCCATTTGTAGCTCCTGGTCCAGTTTTTATATTAGGAAAGCTAATCGATGGAGCTGATAAGGGAACATCTTTATTATATAAGGGTGAAGGATACTAAGAGTGCTTTAGTGAAGCATGTGATTGAGTATGGGGAGCTACATAAATTTAGTTTTATGGTGATAGAGAAAGTTTTGAAAGATGCACAAGGAATTTTAGAAGTTCTAGAGAGAGAAGGGAACTGGACTGGAAAATTAAATTTTAAGCAGATAAATTCCCGGGGCTAAACAACAGGGTCTCTAAGTCCTGTACTGAAATACAGAGGGCAGTTTAGGTGATGTAAGTAATGTTTTATTGATTCATTTATCTGAGTGGATGTCTCTAATTGAACTATTTTGTTATTGGTTTGTAGTAATTTGAATTGTTTTATATGAGTTGTGCCGCATTTCTGTTTTTAATGGTCTGATGAAGAACCTTAATGGTGAGAAAGCGCTTACCTATTTCATTAAATGCTTGTGATTCTTTTTTTACTTTTACCTTTGCCGTGTTTCAGTGCCAATACTTTTTATCTCAGACTTCTGACAATCCCAGAAAACAATGGCCTCAGCTTTCCTTCTTACCTCTGTATTGTATTGCACACCATTAATCACTAAAGTCATCACTCTCTGTAAACGAAAAAATGCCCATTAGGAGCAGCAGCCCATAATTTAAACCAGGGTAATAATTTTCCTGCGTATTTTTGTGATATTGCTTAAGATTGGGCTTTTCCCTCCTTGCCTGTCAACTCAATTCATTAAAAGAAAACTCCACCTTAGAACTCAAAAAACATGTTTTTTTCATTGCATCTTTGTGCATACATGTGTGTGTGTATGTATATATAACGGAGAACTTGATTATATGCTTTTGTGTATACTTCATGTCCTTTAAAGAAAAACAAATCAAAATGGAAATTTTGTGTAACTGTGTATGTGTGGCTATGCATAAATACACACGTACACACACACACACACATAAATCTGTGTGTGTGTGTGTGTGTGTGTGTGTGTGTGTGTGTGCGTGCGCATGTGTGTATAAAAATGTATGTAGCCTTTAGGATACTGTATGTGGGATGCAGTTCTGTGTTTAAATGCACACGTCTGACTGTGCATTTAAACATAGTTAAGTACTTCTGATTTCCTTTTCTTAATGTTTATAATGCAAGACCACAAAGTAAATGTACGTTAAAGTAAATTCAGCTGTATATTATGGTTGACATCAATGATCACATTTCCTTTGTGGACTCCAAAATGCTCATGCAGTCTTAACAATGTAAGGACTCACTCAAAAGTCAGTGGGAATCTGTTACCATGGATCTGCGTGTATCAGATATGCACCCCTCTCTGGGAGGATATCACAAAAAGCCATAAAAGGCCTTTTTATGAACAGTATCAGTGTACCTAGTTGGTAGGGTTGCCACTTGTCTCCATTTCTGCAGTTCCATCGTGTGTGTGTGTGTGTGTGTGTGTGTGTGTGTGTGTGTGTGTGTCTGTCTGGTGGGGTATGAACATTGTAAATGTGTTGATATTTTACAAGTAAAAAATCTGGCTTTTCTCTAAATGTCACAAAAGTCTTTGATACTGCATTTAAGTTATCTTAACATATTAACTATTATAACTAACTAACATTTAAAGCTCAGCATTTCAGTACTGCATTGCTGCTTATGTAAATTTGTCAGAGGTGACAACTGCCTTTAAATTACTGACTGATCTAATTGCTTTATTTCACTATGAAAGGGGTCTGTTAAGTTTTCCTACTCACTGCATTAAATTCAGTGGATAACGGTTCCACAGCTGTCTTTTTTATATCAGCTGCTGTTTTCCTGACATTAACAGGATTAATTGCCCATCTAAGATTGACAGCATTACCCAACTTGGTAAACAACAGATTTATCTGTGTCTGTGATATGTCATACAGGAGACAAATTCCTCTGCAAAGTATGTGAGAAGTTAAAAAAGTAGGTGGTATTTCCCTTCCTTTGATCCCAGTAGAAGGGAAATGAAAGTTTTAAAAAGTACAAGCAGGTTCCTGGTACCTACACAGTACTGGAACTATATTATAGGGAGAAAAGAAACCTAAGGATTGAGTTGAACTGAAGGAAAGGGCGGAGTTTTCCATTAATTCTTTTCCATTGCTTCTCTGACCAGTGTACTTAACTCTCTCTGCTACTCTTTTGGCATGTTCATTCCCCTGTGAGAGAGCTCTATAGTTAATTTGTTCCTTAGGGCTAAGGGTCAAGAGGACAAGGAACAGCACTGTCATCCATGAGGTGTATCTGGGTTCTCTCGTTAAGGCTGTACCACCGCTGTGCATGCTTGTTGGTATCCAGGGGACTGATATGCAGTGGACATTTACTGTACAGAGTCACACCTTCATGTGAAGTGATTAGTTGGCTCGGCCCCTGTTGAGTGCAGGTATTTCCTTGTGATTCCTAGTCTCCACCGGAGATTTTACTATAGAGAGTGTACCCCAGGATTTTACTATGGACAGTGGGCACTAAGCACATGGTCCTCCTTTCTCCAAAGAGAGACATGCAGGTTTTAATTCCCTATGCCACCTCAACTCAGATTACCAAGTTTGTTGTTAGGGCTTTAGCCTTGTGTGTCAGGCAACTCATCCATTAATACGTTAACATCCAGAACATTCAGAGAGCATCTACTTTATCATTTTCTTGTTGGAACCTTCTTAGCTGCTGCCAGTAACAAGTACAAGAGCTTCCTCTAATTAATTGGCAACCTATACCTACTATCAAAACTGACAAGAAAAAACATTTGTGTTCAACCAATCTGAAGAGGGCATAATATCATGTAACTGAGACTTAAAATCTAACAGCAGTGTGATCACCACCACTGCTACCAATATGTGATGACCACCAATATGGATTGTCCCCACGCTGGGCCAGTAATCAAGGAGCCTGAATCCTCACCACTGACACTGGAGAGGGACGTGCACTTGGAATACAATTGGATACACTTAGTATTTCCATATGCAGACCTCTCTGGATCAAGTACATTTTCCCTTAAGAGCACACAGGGAACACACTCAGCCCAGGGTCTGGATGTCTCTTTATCTGTTTCTCTCCAGGTCCCCAATAAGACTCCCCAGTAGTACAGCATTAGGGTTAGGTCCTCAGCTTAGTGTCCAAGCCAAGTCCTCCAGTATCCTCTCTGTAAACTCAGTGCTTTGTGTCCCTGCCCCAAGTAGCTGACACACACACTTTAAGATTTAATTTTCACACACACACACACACACACACACACACACACACACACACACGCACCCCTGGGAAATACTGGCACAGATTACCTGCTGTACTAGCTTTGCCCAGACTGTAAGGTAGTTGTTACTGCCACTAGTCAGTTACTGTAAGTTCTCAAAAGGTTATCCAATTATACTGTGTAATATTAATACTAATACAAATGGTAGTAGTTCACCAAGATGCCTTGGCCTTCTGGAGCGGCCCACAAAGTGTCATAAAATAAGTGTAAACACTCTCCATGGTTAAATACTTTCTGCAAGGATCAGCCACAATAAAAGTTTTAAATATATTTAATAACAAATCAAAAAAGAGCATGAAAATACTGAATATATATTCACAGCAAACCACAGAGTTCAGATCACAGGAATTATTGAAAGGAACATTGATGGACAGACTCAAATAAAGAAAAACAACATCAAAACTAAGCTTCACTGTATTCATGACTGAATCTATGAGAATTACTGTTCCCTAGTTAAGTTACTACTGCAAGGCAAGATGTTGTGGTTGAGAGTTTTTCTAGTCAGGCTTCCCAAACAGAATACTAAATACTCTTGAGATTTCTCTTTGTAATACCTAAAATATGATTTCCAAGAAGGCTGGTAGAATGACCTCATACCTAATTCTAGGTTCTCGCAGTATTCCCCTTTGAAGTGGAAACAGGAATTTAGCACAGATGACCACATTACACATCCAAATGTTTATGGCAGTGCCTGGAGCCTTCCCTCTTTTCACTGAGCTAATGGACAAAGGCTCTTCCCAGATCCACCATCTCCAGCCCTATTCAGCACTGTGGAGAACCTTTTAAGGGTTTAACATGTCATTTACATTTCCCTTATTTTTTGTAAAGTTAAACTCTGCTAAGCCTGTATCCTCTTTTAAGACATATACATTTAATTCAGCTATAGTAATACATGTGCATTCTCTGCATTTCAGCAGGGTGCACTGTTGAAACATTTCAACACAAGCAAAGCTCACAAATACATTTTCACCACAAGTATCTGTTTGTTTGTGTCTTTCGGCTTTTCCCGGTTAGGGGTCGCCACAGCAGAACTCTGATCCGCTAATGATTGGCAGATTTTTACATGCTGGCTTGCTGGGCCTAACGCACAACCTTCAATGAAGGAATGCCCATTCACACATGTCGCCACACAGAAGACGCTCTAACTGAGAATTGAACGGGCAACGTCTAACTGTGAGGCGACAATGCTACCGCAGCACCACCACCGCAGTACCACCACAAGTATCTGTATAAAATCATTTTGATATACAAATAACATAGTGTTGTAATACATTTGTAACAGAAGCATCTTGTATAAATCAGTTGGATATTCAAAGGACATATCATTCTTTACTAAACTCCAGCTGCACTTGTCCATACCATCACAGGCAGCACAGTCCCCAAAGTGTTTTCTCCTTTGCCCCTTACCAAATCTCCAGATCTCCAAAAATTGTCTGTAGCCTATGGAAACTTATGTTGTATATGTGCTGGAGTATAAAAGTACTTGAAGAGATATTTCCAAGCAAAGATTTAAAATGTCCTGTTACTTACCTGGCCGAAAAGCAGATTGTGCAACAAATTATCTTTGGAATCTTTTCTGCCAAACAGTCTAGTCCCAAGAGCCTCCGTTTTTATCCATCATCTCCATCTTCATCTTTGGTAAAGAGTTATGGGCTTTGCTAACTGGGTATTTTAAATCTGGAAACTACTGTCTAGCCTCCATTAGCAGCTTCAACACTTTAAGCTGAGTACTGCCAGACAGTAAAAACAATTTCAGGTTTCTAGCAGTGGGTAGTTATTCACCGTACTCCAGCCTCCAAACCTCCTTCAAGTTAAATTTGTTGCCTACTGATCCAGCCAACTTTCTGACTGCCTGAGTTCTTGGGAAAATAATTGGGGATTATTTTGTCTCCAGATTTCAAGTGTACCCAGTCACAGTCCTCAAATGTTGCATTATATTTTATCCTCAAGAAGTTCTTTAAAATAGCCGGTGCACATATTAAAAAGAAAAAAAGAAGGTGAGGCCTAGCATCTCATCTAGATAGTACCAAAAGGCTTTCAGGAACTTTTTCCCTGTATGAGAGTAACACAGTTTTCCAAGTGGCACTAAAGCAATGTGTTATAAAAATACTATGTTGAGTCGCACTGCTACACCATATGGAAATGCAATGCATACACATAGACTGTCCTTCTCCGTTTTTAATCCCAGCTTTTCCCCTGAACCTCTTGGATTACCTGTGTTACATATTAAATCAGCTGTTACATACTAACTGTAGATCATATAAGTTGTTGTTCACCTGGAAATGATTGAAATCTGTACAATAAGAAAAGAAAAAAGAATGTATGGACCTGTACCTGTTGATGTAGCATCTCTGCTTTATTAACTTGAGAATCCACTACTCACTGATGATTTCTTGAGTAATGCTATAGTAAAGATAAGCAATGAAAAAAAAGTTTTTTTTTTGCAGGCCCCCCCAACCCAGCTACTTGAGGGCAAGTCCCCTCACCCCCAATCAATAAGTGTACTGGCCTCAAGGTCGCACAAACTCAGGGGAAGTATACTTACAGAACAGTCTATGCATTTGAGTAGGTTTACACCAGAATACATCAACAAGAGTCCAGCTGTGCTAAACACAGTACGTAAAAGACAACCTGACGTAGCTCTAATCTGATTATCTTATGCTTTGCTATGTCCTTGTTAATTCTGGTCAGTAGATCCCCATACATTATTTTTGCGCTGACAGCTGAAGAGAGGAACTAAAGTAAACTGCAAGTTACTTAATGTATTGTGTATCCCATAAAGAAGGATAATCTGTCATCAGAGCCTGGCTTGGGGTGATGAACATAACAGTTCAGTTTTTAGCTTTATTAATTTTTAGTCCGAAAATTTGTTAATACTTTGTGTCTGTCTGAATAGTATTCCAAGATCTATCTCTCGGCTAGAGAAAAATTTTCTTATACACTGATGATGATTTTAATTTTATTCCTGCTGATTAACTTTGTATCCTCTAAGTGAAGAATTTCTAATAGTAACAGTCAGATGTTTCAGACAGAAGGCAAAGAAGGTATGGGAGGGGATACATGCCAGCTTTCTTCTGCATGAGAAAGAAACAGCTATAAAGACATAAACTATTTCAACCTTTGCTTTGGACCCCTTAAGATGTACCAAATAATTGAAGCACAAAATTTGCTGGTGGTCAATTTCTGAAGCACGTTTTCAAGTGAGGCCAGTCCACCCTGTCAAATGCCTTTTCTGCATCAAGCCTGAGTAATGTTAACTTCATCAATTTTTCATTTTATTTGCATTAATTAGAAGGTACATTTTTAAACTGATATCAGTGATCTCCTGCTTTCACAGAATACCACGCTGACATAAGTTTATCAGGCCTGGAACATATTTTGCTTCCCTAGCCACTAGCCAAGACAAAGATAATGTAATCATGGTTCAGTATGAAAACAGACCTGTAAGAAAATGAAAGATAAGATTCTCTCCTGTTTCTAAATCACTAACACCCTCTGTTTGCAACTCATTGACCTTCCTATTTATTACGATGCCACAAAAAAAAAATGACCGTCTATCTAGGAAATGCCTGACTAGGAATACCGACCGGAATCAGGGGTCTTCCCTGGGACTGCCCAGACATAACATTCTGTATCTCCTTCTTCATCACAGTTACCATCAGCTTCGTAGTCTGCTCAGTGGGTAATTTTGGAAGTTGCACTTGGTCTAAGGATGCAGACATCACCTCATAAAGGTCATCCTCCTAACCTCAGCTGAAAAAAGCTAAATGTAAGACTCTAGAGTCATCAAAATGTTCATTAGATATTGTGCTTCTAATTCTAATGATTGGGAAATGTAAGGCACATACTAACCATATGCCATGTAAGTCTGCTGCTTCTAATTCTAATGATTGGGAAATGTAAGACACATGCTAACCATATGCCGCCTGAGTCTGCCACCTTATCTTTAATGATACCGTGGTGAGCTTTGAAAATATAAATCTTTCAACATCTCTCAGTTAAAGCATTGCAAATGTGAATCTTATAGCCCTTGTCAGTAAAAGTAATTTTCCATTATGTAGTTCTTTTTCTTTTTTAATCCCTGCAGTTACATTTTTCATATCACAGATTGTAAACACTTCAGAGGTGATCTATTCTCCGCCAACTTGTCTCTTGCCTTTCCCCAGAGATCCTTCATTTAAGGTGTAACCCTAATCATCAGAGCCAATTTAAATTAGTTCTAGTTACACACTAACTCAACTTCCTATCCTTCTTCTTGCTTCTTACCTTATATAAGTTTGCACCAAACCTTAAAATTTCCTGATTCAGATAGTAGGTAGAGAGCCTCCACTGTTTCTCAGAATATTTTGTTTTCCCATCCAGGGAACCTAGCGTCATCTGTGGTGTAAGAGATCACTTTAGGGTGCATTTAAAAAAATGATGACCACATAAGAATGCTTTTCAGTCAGTTCGATCTTATCTATGTGACATTATGTGGAATGTAAATGAATCAAAGGTGAACTCGGTGTTTCCAGCCATAGGTCTAACTGTGTCTTCCTGTAATAAGACTCTCAAGTGATAGGTACATACTTAACTAATCTAAGAAGAGGATGAGCCCTTGGACCCCTGTGTACCTCAACATTGTTTGTGATGCACTTCCCATCCACCATATAAATATATACTGAAATGCAAACAATTCGACATAATGCTTCTAATTTCTGCTTGTGCAAAACGTTTGCAAGATAAACACTGAAGAGAATATGTTTCACCTTCTTGATAACCTTTAAGACCCACAAAACTTCCCTTTGAGTCACTCAAACCTGCTTGGTTGTTTACTGGGGTAGACTTAGCAACCAGCAGAGACACCCCATGTCTTCTTGATCCATGCTGTGAAGCAGCTGCAGCACAATCTCACCTTCCTCTCTGCGGCTTCACATGGTATGTATGGTTTAAGTGTGGATTTCATGTTGTGCAACCAGGATGTCATGTTGCTGCTGCTTTACATATAGAAACTCCTGATAAAAAGGAGTCGAGTGAAGCTACCAACACACATTCCAGTTCAAGATTTTCATAAATGAATGTTGATCAGATATACAATATTAGGCTGTCTGGTTTTGCCATTATTACTGTACTGCACACCTTTCACCCAAAATTCCCTTGGCTTGTATATGATCACCCAGTTTGTACAGAATTATTGGCTCCGGAATTATTTGCTTGAGCTTTACAAATAAGCTTATTCTGACTTTGACTGAAATTGCTTAGTTCATCTTTACCCCCTGTAACAGAAAACCTGAATATAAAAATCATACTTAAAACTTGCAGTTATGTAGAATGAACACAAATCATTGAATAAACTATATGTATAAAAGCATTATTTAGCTTTTGAAACACTTTTTACTTCAGTGAGTAGGAAAATTTCCTTTGCTTCAGCACTCTGACCTTCAGCTAAGCAATAGATGTAGAAACACACCGGACTTGAACACACCGGACTTGAACACACCGGACTTGAACACACCGGACTTGAACACACCGGACTTGAACACACCGGACTTGAACACACCGGACTTGAACACACCGGACTTGGGGTAAAACCTCTTTATTAACTGCTTTTGTCCACAAAACTTTTTCAGAAACTATTTTATCCCTAGCAAATATAGCCTTGTATACATTTAAACCACCCAATAGGAAATAATTAAACAATTTAACAATCAGCAAAAAATGCTTAAATAAATAGTGCTTAAGTAAAACGTTTTCAATAATTAATGCCCTAAAAATTATATTACATTAAAATGTAAAAAATAATAAATAGCCTCACTTTAAAACCTTTAGTCTTCTGTCACTCAAGAAACATTTAATATTTATCATATCATTTAGACCAGGGTATTTGTCAGCCTCTAATTTAATTTGCCATTCAGTTTCTCTCTTTTCTACCCTGTTTTTATAGATGCCATCCCTTAAATCCAATGGGACTTGTTCTAGTATGAAAACAGGAACTTTTTATATTTTTTGCAGACTTTTGAATGTTTAAAAAAAGCATTTTTCCTGATCTTTTGCCCTAATAGAATAGAAATGTTCCTTTATTCTTTTCTCTAAATTCTTAATGGTCATTCCCACATAATAGGTATTACAGCCTGAACATAAATAAGTATACACTAATCCTTTTGACTTGCATGTAAATCTTCCAGGAACTGCAATTGTATGTTGACTATGGTTGAATGAATATACAGTCCTTCTACAGTAAACCTACACACCGAACAAAAAATACATTTACATGTTCGCTTATTTTTATTCGTTAATATTGGAACTGTCATAGTGTTGTCATTTTGTAACATAACATCTGATGTCAATTTTCATTCATTCCTCAACATATGGGTTCAGATCCGACACTGATCTGACTCGGCTGTTACTCTAGCTCATGGTCACCAACAAACTCTCAAGCTCCTTTCCTACCCATAACGCACTATGTCTAATGACCCTTAGATCTCGTTTGCCGCTTTTGCGACTAGACATGGTTGACTGCTTCTCTTGAGCAGTTTGGTTAAGATAAGTAAAATTTCTTTAAAACTTTGTCTGTAAATGCTAGCATTTAACTACTGTCTCTGTTCGATACTTTATTCTATTTCTTGAGTTTTTTGCTAACCTTCCTAAACTTTCTTCCCTTTGTACACTTACTAGTGTATTTGGCGCTACCATTGTTGGTAGGCCTTTCCTACCCTCATTTATCCTTTCTTGACAAGGGTGTTTTGCTTCTCTAATTTGTCCCTTTTTCTGATGTAAAAAGTCTGTTACCTGTGATGATTTTTTTCTGCTTACTGTTGTTGGCTATAAGTTTTTTATTGGTGGTTTTTCCAGTTTCTTGATATAATTGTTTCTTGCATTGTCTGACAGAGGGTTCAAGAAGTGTGACAGATGTGGGCATAAAATGCCTTTCTCAGATACACTCTGTGTGTATTGTTTATGTGTGGAACACCTATATCAGGAATGCAACGTTTGTGGTGACTTTAATCCTCATGGTTCATAGGTAGGTACTAGGCTATCGGCCCAAGGACCTACATAAGCCTAGCCAACAAGGTTCCCTGGCTTACACCACCCAAGAAAGTTATTTTCCTGTGCCACTGTTGAGCAGAGACACAGAAGTGATCCCTGGGGTGTATTTCCTATTTCCCATCCACTCATCAAGATTTTTCTTTTAAGACTGTTAATGAGGAACTTTGTTTGACATAGATGGGTAGTCTGTTCCAGAGTATGGAAAGTCTCTGGGACAGGAATCTATCCCTCCAGCATGTCCTGTTTATTGTGGTGACAAGGTTTCGGTCCCTAGAGTGTGTAGCTCGGAGGGATTGGGATTTCTTTAGGTGTAGCATGTCCAACAGCTCTGGGTTTGACATAGCTTTATATGTTAGGCAGAGATCATCTCGGGAGTAAGCGATATGCTACGGAGTAATTGAGACAGTCAGTGTAGGGCATTTGTTTGAGGCCAGTAATCCTCTTTGTGAGGTACTTCTGTGGCCTTTCCAGCTGCTGCAGATGTCTTGTGAGGTACATTCCAAAAGGGGCATTGTACTCTATAATGGGTCTAATGAGTGTCGAGTAGAGGGGAACAATAACCTCTTTTTTCCTGGATGAGAACCCTTTTATGATGAGGTCTGCCACGTAGAAGAACTTCCTGACTACTGTGGCGATGTGACTATCAAAGGAGAGACTACTGTCCACCTGGGTCCCAAGGTCTCTTATCACTTATGGCTTTAATCCTGAGAGGAAAAACAAATTAATATTAAAGGGTATGTTGCCAACTCCATTCTTAGATGCTTTATCTGGAGTTCAACCTCCTAAAGTGAAAGTTAGGGACCCTTAAAAAAGGTCCAGATCTGTGGAATCTTCTGCACTGACGTTCTCAGAGCTGAAGAAAAAGAGAGAAAAATTTGATTCCAAGTCTTCTGAGATCCAAGCTTCTTTGGATTTGAACAAGTATCTTTCTACTCCATCAACATTGGATCCAACAAGACACACTTCAGATCCGAAGTCCCTGAATCTGAAGCCATTGCCTCGCACTGTGTATTCACCTTCCGTGAATTTGGTACCATCCAGGGTGCCCTCTCCTTTCCTTGAGCAGTTTATAAGCCCCCTTCAGTGGTGTCCTTTCACTCATCCAAACGTCTCACTGAGGTAGATGTGGAAAGGATGGTGAGGAAATTATTCACGGAGCAGTTCAGAAGGGAGTCTTCACAGTTCCTACCCCCTCGGGTCAGGAACACCATCCATCTACTACTCCACCGGTCATAATTCCTCCTGTGACCCAACCTGTGGGGTTAGATTCCTTGGATCTGAGCATTCTGGGCCCTTCTGTGATGGATCTGAAAAGAACGTTGTCTTCAGATCCTACCATTACTCTGAGTGCTCTGGCTCTGACATCTTCAGATCCAGATGACTTTCAGAGCCAAGGCTTCCCGGTCGGATCCGAGGGGATAGGATCACCTCTGAGGTTTTTGGAGCTGTCTGTTACTCTCAGAACTTCGGCGTTGGATAGCTTGGCTCCAGCTTCCCCCTTGGGCAAATGGCCCTCGGAGCAGAGGGAGCTGGTGGGCCAGAAAATTCTTTTCCCGGCTATTGTTGGGTTCTTTCTCTCCAGAGTGGTTGGCTTTTGAGGTTATGAAGAGGGTTTTTTTCTTTTCCAGCAGATCAGGCAGGTCCTTCCCCCCTGGATCCACCCTCAGCATCTCACCTGACATTGTACCATGATCCTCAGCATACTGTGCCACAGGGACAGCCGGCCCAGAGCTTCCAGACTATCCAGCCGGGTATTATCATCTCTTCCGATACTTGTCCGGATCATCCCACTGAAGAAGACCCTAGAAAGAGGACATGCAAGAGGAGGCACTTGCACTCCCCCCAGGAGTCTGTCACCAAGGATACTGACTTTGATACTGACTTTGATGAGGGAGAAGGGTCTCCCAAATCACCACCCAGTGACATCTCACTTGGAGACATCCTTGAGATCCTTAAACAGAAGGGTGGTTGTTTTGCCCAAAACCCAACTCCTGAAGAGTCAGTATTTCTGGAAGCTTTTGGGACTGGCTTGTCTACCTCCTAGGTCACTCCACCCACTGATGAACTTATTGATTTGTTTTTTAAGCGGGCATGGAAGGAACCTGATATGATTCAGACAGTCCCCAAGAGACCAGACAGGATTCTGCCTCCACTGGTAGATAGAGAACATTGGACTAAGGGACTATCAGTTGATGCAATGATCATGCTGGCAGCTACAAAGAAGGAACTCGTGGAACAGAGTTCCACTGTCCATCCCACTAATAGAGAATCTAGGGCACTGGATAGATTTGCAAGTGTATGCTTCAGTGATATTTGCTCTCCCGATCACTGAACTACTTGGAACAGTTCACGAGACTGAAAAGGGACGTGATTAAGAAACTTTCAAACTCCCTTTCAGGGGCCACATATGTGTGGAGGCTCAAATTTCTGTGTCCTCACAGTTGGCTACCCATCAATCTATTGCAGATTCGTCCATCAGGCTCATCTTACATGCTGCAGAAGGTGCCGCAGGTTAGGTATTTCCATCATGAGGCATGCCTGGATAAGCCTGTATGATTTTGCTGAGCCCTTAAAGTCATCTTTCATCAATGCTTCCTTTGACAGTTCTTCTTTGTTTGGTCCCACTGTGAAGTACACACTCTCCAGGTGTGAGAAGGATGGGCAAGACCCTTTCTGTAGTGGGTGTACATTTTCGACTCCTCAATGGACTTTTGCCAGGAATCAATGGGGAGGTCAAAAGATGTGGTTCTGGAAGTTTTAGGCTCCTTTCTAGGACAGACAAAGAGGTAGTTCTTCCAGACACAGAGGTGGGAACGATAATGGAAGAAGATACCCCATGGCAGAGTAGGCCCGCAAAACCGAGGGTCTAGTGGTACATTTTCCGACAGATTCTCTCAGCCCTCCTGAAAGGAAGCTTGATTGCCTTCCTGTGGAGGCAGTTGTGGGTCACTTGTCTCTGCACCAGGAAGCCTGGTTAAACATAAAGTATACTTGGGTGCAGAGAATCCCAGAGGTTATATTATTCCCTTTTCCCCTCCACCTGTGTTACCCAGGAAAATGCCCGATGTTCCACCCATCAGAGGGAATCAGCAACACTGGAAATACAAAAGCTGCTAGAAGAAAGAGCCATCTAAGAGGTCCCTCCAAATCAAACAGAATCTGGAACTTAACTCAAATTTCTTTTTAGTACCAAAGAAAACTGGGGACTGGAGGCCAATTTAGATCTGTGTGTTGAACAAATCAGGTCGACACACCAAGTTCTGGATGGTCACAGTTCAGTCCATTCTGCCCTTTCTGAGCAAGGATGACTGGATGTGCTCGATGGACCTTCAGGATGTGTACTATCACATAAAATGAACAGACAAATCCAGAAGGTACTTATGCTTCCGGCTGGGGGACAGTCACTACCAGTTCAAATCACTGCCCTTCATCCTCACCATAGCTCCCAGGGTGGAAAAGAGAGAAGCCAAATGGCAAATTCAATTAGAAGATGACAAATACCCTGGTCTAAATGATATGGTAAATATAAAATGTTTTTTGAGAGATGACTTAAGGTTTTAAAGTGATCATAGGAGCTTACTAGGCTAACGGCCTCAGGGCTGTTACAAGCCTAGCCAAGTTCAACCTGTGTTCCTAAGGGTGTCTGGTTCAAGCAGACAGTAGAATCAGCACCTCTTGCCCTGTCCAAGAGGGACACAGGTGGAAACCTTGGGGTGAATTTCCAGTTACCCATCCAGTCATCCAAAGTGTGCTTAAATAGGGCCAATGAGTGGCTTTGTTTAACATGAATAGGAAGCTTGTTGCAAAGCTGGGACATCCTCTGTGAAACAAGTCTGTCTGTCCAGCAAGTTCTGTTGTTGACACATAACCAGATTAAGGTCCTTTGAGTGAGTGACCTGTGTGCCATTTGACTTGCGAATATGCAGCATTTCCATTAAAGCTGGGTCAGAGATTGCTCTGTATGCAAGGCACAGGTCACACAGAATAAAGTAGCAGTGATTTCTGTCTGTCCACATAAGACAGATCTTGAACACCCTGAATTTTCTTTCTAAGGAACCTTTATGGTCTCTCCAGTTGTTGCAGGTGTTTGGAAAGGAACATATCAAAGGGAGCATTGTACTCTATTATTGGCCCAATGAGGGAAGAGTACAGGGGGTTATAACCTCTTTTTTTCTGGAGGCAGTGCCCTTACTTATGAGATGAGCAATGTAAAATGCCCTTCTTACCACTGTGGAGCTGTCAACCTGTGTGCCCAGATATCTCACCACCGACTGTGTGCTTAGGGTATTACTATTGATGTGGTAGTTTCCAGGAACATCACCCTTGTCAAAAGGAATGATGATGCATTTCTTTGCATTAAGTTTAAGACTGTGACTTTGGCACCAGTCATTAGTCTGAGCAAGACCTTCTTGCAGGATACTGACATCACTAGGGGTTTCAGTGATCACTCCCAGTTTGCAGTCATCAGCAAACTTTTTGTCAGCCACAGTCCTTTAGTTTTAGCCAGTACTTCAGAGAAGTAGATTCCAAATAGTAGGGGTCCCGGAAGCGATCCCTGTGGAATACCACTGGTTACAGGTGTGCTGGAGGAGGAGGAGTCCCCTATTTTGACTGTATGAGTTCTATCAGTGAGCCAGTTTGCAACCCACCTGACAGTATATGAGTTGATACCCAGCTGGGTGACTTTATCAATGAAGCCTGAGTGGGGGACTGTGTCAAAGGCCTTGGCTAAGAGTAGGTAGGCTGCATGCATAGATTTGCCCTTGTCTAGGGCTTTGATGACCATCTCAAAGAAGTCCACTACATTTAACAAGCATGATCTCTCCTTGACAAAGCCAAACTGGATGGGGTTGAGTGTTTGCAAATTTACTACATCTTTGTTAATAAGGTATATGATGATTCATTCTATGGCCTTGTAGATAATGCTGGTCAGACTAATGGGTCTATAGTTCCTGGGGTTTGGGGATGCACCCCCTTTGTGCAAAAGGATTACTGTAGCTGTTTTCCATTCAACTGGGATGAAGCCAGTGCTTAGGCTGTGATTGAAAAGCATGTCCAGTGGTGATGCTAATTCCTGTTTAAACCAGTGTGGAACACAGCCTGGTATTTTGCTGGTCCTATAGAGGCTGTGTTTTTGGCCTTGGAGAGGGTATTTAAGACCTGCTCCCTGTACATATTAGGTGGGGGACAGGTGTTAGGGATTCTTTGGGGTATATGTGGTGGGAACAGGGGAGTGAAGTTTTCACTGAATCTGTCAGCCAGCAGGTTTGTTGTAGCCACAGGTGCTGTATATGTAGCACCATTAACTATGAGTTCAGCTCCATATCTGGGCCTTACTTTTGAGGTTACGGATGTAACTAAAGAACACCTTGTGGTTCTCCTTAGTTAGGGAAGATAATTGGGATTTGTAGTTAGCTTTGGAGGACTTCACTAGGAATCTTCTTTGCTTGTTTAAGTTGAGAAGGGAATGTTTCCAGTTTTGAGACCGTTCCTTCCTACTCTTAGACAGAAATTTTTCTCCTATTGTATAGTCTATTAATGGCAGTTGCCCACCAGGCAGGTTTGTTTTTCCTTGAAAATTTTTCTTTGGTTCTGTCAGTTATGGCAAAATCAATACAATTGTACAGGTGCTCTTATAAACCATTGGTGTATAACTCAGAATAGTTGTCTGTTCCATCAGTGCGAGGGAGGGAGGGACTATGAAGCTGTTTATGCTGTCATGTAAGAGGTTGTAATTGTCCTTGGAGAAGTTTTTTAGTGTAGTTGTTGTTAAGGGGGGTCTTATGTTATAGCTCTTCGAACGTGATTGATTTGTGGTCAGATCTCAAAAGAGATGGCCACACACTGTGGGTGGTGCAGCGATCCCCCATGTTGATGAGTACCAGATCCAAGATGTTTGAGCCTCTTGTGGGTGTGCCAACCAGCTGGTCCAGGGCATTGGAGTTAATGAAGTCCAGGCAAGTGAATCAGAAGACATATAATTTACCCAGTCAATGGATGAGTAATTGAAGTCACCCAAAATCAGGGTGTTTGGTTATATCTTGATTGACTCAAGTAGATTCAAGTAGGCTGAGTGGATGTCCTGATTCACGGAGGGGGTCCTATAGCTGACAATGACCTGAAGAGGGGCCATATCTACAGTCAATTGCACTTGAAGTAATTCAAGGGAATTGTGCCATTTAACTAATCTAGAGGTGTATTTATCTTTAATGAATATTGATACACCACCTCCTTCAGTTCTCATGACTTCAGTTTGTGGTCTGAAAGTGTGGAAGGAAATGTAACTTGGTATAGCTGGGGTGCTGTCCGCAGCCTTAAACCAGGTCTCAGTGACTGCACAAATGTCAACATCTTCCAAGGTGAGGACTGCTTTCAGTGAGTACAGTTTCTGGTTTAGACTCCTAGCATTTAGCATAACCTTGAGGTTGTTTTTAGAGGGTGTTTTTATGTCGGGAATTTTGTTCTTGTGACATTGCCTAAAAAGGCGCTATGGGGGGGGGTAGCAAGAGCCTTAGCCAATAACCTCAATCAGAGGGGTGACGGGTAAGACCATCCCTGGCAATGCATTGAGGTCTGTCTACCATGTCATCCCAGGCTGACAGATACTGGATCCCCTTTGAATGACACCAGCCAGTTGTTGAAGTCAATTGTATGTATTTGAGGTATCATCCTAGGTGAAGGTAAAATGCTGCTTAAGGCTAGAGACATACCTGCCTGAGACACATAATCAGAGAGCTCAGTCATGTCTCTCTTCATATAGTCCAGTGAGGTATGTCTCAAGTCATTCACACCAACATGGATTATGACAGAGTCATAACAATGCCTGTTGAGAAACTTGAGTGTGTATGTGATGTGGTGGATCCTGACACCTGACAGACAGCTGACCATGACATTTTCCTTTTCCAGCCTGGTGAAAGGGACATCTGTATGTCTCACAATTGAGTTGCCTTAGGGGCTTGACTGGTGAGACACTGGTGTGTGTGATATATTATGTGTACTATGTTCTACAGCGGATGTATTATGTGAATTGTGCTTGTGTTTGTGAGGTATCTGATGTTTAGGTAAGTTTCTGATAAGGACCTCCGCATACGTGGGTATATGTTTTGTTGGTCTGGTAGGTGCAGGAGGTGAGGTGTGCATGCTGACAACCTGCTTGGTATCAGATGAACTGACTGGTGAGCGAGAGATCCTGGATTCTAGGTGCTTGATGTAGATGCATTTCTCACATAGTGAATTTGTGTGAACTAGAAGAAGAGGGGTTGTCTGTGTACATGAGGCAATTGCTACATTGTATCAGGATGCCCATGTCCACCAGGCTGCCTGGAGAAACTGTGGGAAGTTGTCCATCCATAAGCCTAGGTAAGTTGATGTGGTCAGAAAACAGGGAGAGGACAGGAAGGGCTAGGTAAAGTAGAGGACAGGAGAAGTGGGCAAAAAATATGAAAGGCTAGTGGGTAGGATCTGTGTTGGTACCTCAAGACCTTCAATGAATGGAGGGGCAGTCACAAGAACTCACCGATGGAGCACCAGCTGAGCACTAAGGGAAAATTTGTAGGCAGAAGTGTTTGCATCTACAGCTGCCAACAGTGCCCAAAACTGCTTGGCATTGCACAATGCACAAACAAGCACAAACCCATGCAAATGCAGTGCTTATGTGCCAAATGAGAGCAAACTGATTTAAACAAATTAACCAATAAAAAAGCTCAAAACTGAGCCCTGTTCCAGCAACCGTTAGTCAGATGAGTTCTAGCTACACACTCCTGCCACTAGGGTGCAGTGGAACCAACAATAGATGACCTGGTTTAGTGCTCAGGTTATACAAATAGAACTAGATTCAGCAGGTCTGAATTTAGTTTTTCCTACAACAAAGTGCATCAATTTCAGAGGAAAAAAATGTTCAGATAACAGGGATATGGTAATAATGCAGTTCAAAACTGCAATTTATAGTAAAAAAATTCTACTTAAGTTTTGCAGAGATCAGCAGATGCCTTGGATTGATTAAGTAAATACAGCAGAGCAGTAGCTGGTTGCCAAACTCAGTGGAGCTTTGTTAAAACAAGCGCAAACCCATGAAAATGAGGTGCAAACAAACTGATATAAACAAATTGACCAATAAAAAGCTCAAAACTGAGCCTTATTCCAGCAATCTTCAATCAGATGAGTTCTAACTGCACATTTCTGTCACTAGGATGTAGGGGAACCCTCTCCAGCAAAAGATGGCCTGGTTTAAGCAGGTACAATAAGCCTTCAACCAGCAACTCCCAGCTCAGAAGGGCAGAGGCTACTATCTCTTCCCATAAGAATGTAGACTTCAAACCTTATTAATGTAAAGTAATTGGCCTGAAGCCCAAGTGCTTAAATCAGAACTACGACACTTTTAGAATAACAGACACACTAAACCTTCAACCAGCAATTCCCAACTTAGAAGAATGTAAGCTACCTCTCCTGCCACAGGAGTGGAGACCACAAACTTTCTTAATGTAAAACAACTGGCCTGAAGCCCAAGTGCTTAAACCAAACCTAAGAGGCTTAGAATAACAGTTCAATTCAATCAAGCAACTAACAAGCAGTAATAAATGTAGCAGAATAAATGTATTTGTACACTTCTAAGAACAAGCAGCAAAAACAAAATAAAGTAGGAAGAAACACAAATACAGAAAAAGCAGCTGAATAAAGTACAAATTTTTAAGTTAAATGGGAAGGGGGGAAACAAAAGATAATTCAAAGTTAAGATACTAAGGGTGTAGGTCTCCCCAAATGATATATCTGCACTCAGTTGATTGAGCTGATGAGATGGGACTGGGAGGAGTGTCCAAAATCAGATTTATTGTAGGGGTGGGCAATTCAAAAGCCACTAAGATTAAGAATACAGCAACAGTTGAGCGGGTGGGTGGGAAAAATAAAATGTAGACAGAGATCAGCAGAATACTCAGGCAGAGTACAAGCAATCAAGCACTCAAGCTAAACAGAGATATTTCTAGCTAAATGAGGAATGCTATTTCTCAGCTCCTCCTACTAAATAGCTGATATTGTTCATTGTTTGCAAAGAATTATTTGCTAACTTTTCTAACTGACCCTAGCGAAGACCTCTTAAAACTCCAACAGAACAGAAAACTTAAAACAAAACAAATTTAATACAAGAATAAGATACAAAATAGAAAGTAACCAAACCTTAAATGAAAAACTTCAATTCAAAATAAAATGCAAAGATGAACACTATACAGGCAGAGTACAGCAAGCAAGGTATTTATTATCTTTAACATTTTATTGTAATATAATTTTCAGGGCATTATTTATTTAAAAGTTTTACTTAAGCACTTTTTGCTGGCTGTTAAATTGTTTAATTGATTCTTATTTCCTATTGTGTGGTTTAAATGCTTAAAGGCTGCATTTTCTGGAGATAAAAGTGTTTTTGAAGAAGTCTTGTGGACGATAACAGTTAATAAAGAGGTTTTATGCTAATTCCAGTGTATTTCTGTTGTGCTTTTCGAGTGGTTCTTTTGCTTTTTCATTTTATTATACCATTGTCAGTTTGGTCTTCATAGGTATATTAATGCCTGCATTGTTAGCCATAGCTTTTAGTGCCTTGACATTGCTATGCTGTCCACCCTGCCCCTCCCCCGAATGCTTTGATAGCAAATACTTTCTAATAACAAAACATTAGTATTGCCTGTCATTTCCTGTAACATTTAAGATATATATGCATAATTTAACCCTTCCAGTACTGATGTCAAATTAGCAAAGGTGTATCTGCAACACGGAATGGCTAGAACTTTCCCTAGTTTACAGCAAAATATCAAGCGACTCAGACTTATTGCTTAGAAAGGAAATGCGTTTATGCTCCTGTATCATTCTTTCACATTGCTGGAAGAATGTAGAGAAAGTAGTAATACCACACCAGAAATCACTTGTATTCCAATCAGGTCACATTCCCGAGCCTCTGTTTAGTTGAGTCTGTGTAAGTCGCATCCATTCTGTTACTGCACGTATACAACCTACTGAGGGGGGTCAAACAACTATGACATTATGTGGGTACTTAAAGTTCTTAAATGTAATACAGTACATAATATATTGTCCTATGTTCTCTAAACTTTCCAGACTAAGAAAAACTAATTTGCTTTTATTCTTTCATTGGTTTCTGTACTTAAGTCACACAGTCTCTTTGCAGACCATTCTAATTTCAAGCGACTCATAATCAGCTGTGTAATGAATAAAGTCAACATAGTAATACTGCCTCTTTCATAAGTCGTAGGCTTTACTTAATCTTATACTGGAAATGGCAAAAAATGCAGGAGAAATCTGGCTTACGGTCTGTAGACTAACTCTGTTATGTTTAGCATCTCTTTGTTTTCATCTGCAAATCTCTTAGGAGGTTAGCTGAGATTGCTAAATTTGCTAAAATAAACTGTATTCCTTGCGAAACAAAACAAAGAACTTTTCCCTTTGTTACCTGCACATAAAGGATGGTCTGAGGGCACTGCACATTCAATAAAAAACAGATAAGGCAGCCAAATACGACTAAAAATCATCTATTTTTTAAAAGGTAAGCACTTTTGTTTTTGTTTGTGTTTTGGATCTGCTTGGTTAGTTTATTTTTGGTTTTTGCTTTCGTTTTGGAATCTGCTTGGTTAGTTTTTTTTGGTTTTTGGCACTGCACATTGTACTTCTTTCTTGTTTGGACATTTGGGCTATAGTCACAACACAATGCAGCTTATGAGCCTTTTGCTGATGTTATCTTGTTTACTGCCTGATGTTGGCAGCTGTGTTGGGGATGTCCTAATCCGGAAGAAAGCTCATGGTGAGAGACTTACAGAAGAGGAGGTCCTTTATACTTTGCATATGAGATTTTCCATTATATAGAACAGTAAGAGCAGACTATGAAAAAATGGGAGTTAAAAAATATTTTGAGACAACAGACATTAGAAAGTCAGTCTAAATATCTGAACATTAAGAGTCTGTATGTAGTCTTGTAGCTTAATCAAAATGAAAGAGAATGTTCAATGTGCTGTCTTGTTTGCCTGTGACATTTCTGCCCTGTACAAAAATATGAAACTTTGCTGCTTGTAAAGCTACTCTTTTTAAAAAACAGAATATTGTACCGGATGTATCTATGTGGATGCTATTTGTACCAGTTAGGGCAATGTGTTCAGCTGGAAAAGGAGCAGCTTTGTTGAACGTTGTCTTGGTACTTTGTAGATGAAGCCAAGTATTTACATTCATCATCTTTTTACACTATTGAGTTTTCCACAGTGTCAACCAGTGATAAATATGTTACTGTCAAGAGATGCTGAAGAGACACATTCTTTCTGCTTATCTTTTGGAGTTCTGGCTTTTTTGGTCATTACTTTTCATCTTAGCAGGATGTTGAGTCACTGAATGTATGGAATGACTGTATTTAATTAGTGCCCTATTTATATCCAAAAGCACAGACTTGCCTAGCATTCTACATACCATCTACCAGAGAGCCTTATTCATAGGTACAGACTCTGCTTTGCAGGAAGAGACTAAGGCTCACTTTTCTAGGCTAAAACTACGCTATCATTGCGATCTTCTATTTTTGTTTAAGCTGTACAACAGCTTAGCTGTGCAGTTTTTCTAATGCCATGTACTTTGAGTTAAAACACCAGATGGGCAGTATCCTTTAACATTCAATTGTTACTTGAATAGTGTGATGCAGTGTGTTAAGAAGGGGCTTTTCAGTGAAAGAAGGAAATGTACTTTTACTTTCAGCAAATAGGTCAAGCTTGGAATACTGCCCATCTGGTGTTTTAACTCTAAGTACATAGCATTAGAAAAACTGCACAGCTAAGTTGTTGTATAGCGTAAACAAAAACAGAAAATCACAAATGATACCGTAGTTTTAGCCTAGAAAAGTGAGCCTTGCAGCTTGATTTATTTGAGGGCCGCGGTGGTGCAGCAGTTAGCGTTGTTGCCTCACAGCAAGAGGTTCTCCCGTTCGATTGTCGCTGGAGCGCCTTCTGTGTGGAGTCCACATGTCCTCCCTGTGGTCGAGTGACGTTAAAGACATGGAGGTAGGTGCATGCGTGAATTGGTGTGCCTTCTTTGAAGGTTGGGCATCGGGCTGGCAACTCAGCACCATAAGAATCCACTGCCAATCATTAGCTGACAGGAGTTCCACTGTGGCGACCCGTAACAGGGAAAAGCTGAAAGAAGACTTTCAGCTTGATTTTTTAAGAGGTTCTCAAGCTGCTATTTTGTTAATTTGAACTGTGTGTTTATTATCCAAACCATTACATAGAGCTGTATAATGCTTAAAAAACATCTGTGCAAGAAGGATAATTCTGACACATAGTTGCCTAGGCTGTTGTATTTGTTTTAATAAACATGTTTGTTATAGCTAACATATTATTAAAATCCAACCTGTGTGATATAGAAGGATAAAGCCCTGATTACTAACCATGACCTAGATGTACCCAGATTTGGGTAGAGCCAGGAGAAATGAGCAGGGAAGGGTAGTAGGAGGGAGTGGTAAGATGCTGTTTTACCTATCTGGGGGGATGGTGGACTGGTATTTTGCAGTCTGCAAGTAGAGCCTTGCAGGTAACATGGCTGTAAGTGGAGTGGTGGACTTGGCCTGCTAAGCTGGTGATGACAGTCACTGTTATCTTGTTGGAGAAAAGCAGATGCATGCAGTGAGAGTGTAGTAGGCAACCATGGAGATTCAGGCACCTACATCAGCCACCAAGGGGGTGGAGTTAAAACCGTAATCAGGAAAAATCCCTGATGACTGTGAAGAATGATGGCTTATGCAGTTAGCTGTTGCCCGAATGGCAGGGAAGGAGCAGAAGGCGCATGGAGGGATTATGGTTAGTGGTCAGAGTCACAGCAGGAGATGAAAATAATTTTTAAAAAAATTCCTGATGTGTAACCGGGTCTATATTAGAACATCAAATATTTAACAGTTCAAATCACTAAAGGTCGACCTTTAGTGATCGAACAGTTAAAACATCGAATGTTCACAAAAAAAAATAAAAACAACAAAAAAAAACTTAGCAGTGTAGGCAGGGGGGCAAGCACCCCTGCACCCCCCAATCCCCCCCGCTACCTAAATATACCAAATCCGAGACCGCACTACATTGAAGTAAACAGAAATCTCCCCTTACAGAGTTTTCCGTTTACTTGTTCGATGTTCTGCAGTTTCTCTAGTCTCATGTCAACAATGTCAGATTCGACATGGTCTGCTTTTGAGAATTTAATATAGACCTGTGTAACCATGGGCAGTTATTTAACAAAATATAGATCAGGTTTCATGGTAACCTCTCTCCTTGTGCAATGTCATTTGTCAGGAAAATTCATTTTTTTACTTGCATTAGATTGCTGTTTATTATGTTAAGTGATAGTATAATTGTTAGCAAATGTTCTGTGTTTTATTACAATTAAATTGTTATACAGGGAACACGTTAAAGAAAATTAAGGTATAAATGGTCTTTCTTTGGCACACTTGCGGATCTTTGGGCCCATACCTCCCTATTTTAATTCTCCATTCATTCCCCTAATTACTGGGTAAAAGCTGATCATAGGTAGGGGAAGTCTTCATTGAAGTAACCATCAAGGCTTTCCTGTCTGTTTTTGTCTGTTACGCTGACTAGCAATGCAAGCATGTTGACTGGCCCAGCGGTCAGGCCTAACCCTCAGAAGACTGGACATTCATCCCTGGAGAATGTATTGACATACCAGCTGAGCAAAGTAGAAGTGGATCTTAATGAATGCATGTTAATCAGGGGTGTGTTATTGCACTTAGTTTACAAGTGGGGAGTGAACAAGAAGTAGAACTTTCTGCTTTTCTAGAAAAAGACAGTTGAGCAAATACTGTATGAGGCTAGCAGCACAAGATGCTTGGGTAGTAGGTGCCTTCTCCATAACCTGGGTAGGTGTGTTTCTGTCAGCCTTCCTTCCAATAGCCTTCATTCTCAGGGTATTCAGACCTCCCACTGATGTCAACATTTTCTCCAAGCAGTACTGGTTATCTGTCTTACAAAGACTGGCAAGTCTGGTAAGGGAAGAAGCAGTCTTGCTGTCTCTGTGGGGACCTCTTGAAACCAAACTGGGGCCCTATAATTCACCCCAGGTTGAACACTTGAAGTCTGACAATGTCCCTTTTCGGCTCATGATTTTAGAGGACATGCTGGAAATTTTGCGGTAGGCCAAGAAACCAAACACAAAGAACTCCGCAAACTGGAATATGTTTGATTTTGTAGTAGCGAGCAGAACTCAAGTACAGCACAGTTCCCTGCTTTTCATCTACCTGTCAAATTTATACAAAGCAGGCATGTACGCATGTCTGACTTTACCTGCCCCTTTCCTATTTGCCAGTTAGAGTTCCTTAAGGAGGGTCTCCCAAAAAGGATACCTGTTTACTACATGACTTCAAATATTGCATTGAGAAAGTACATGCTGCCCCCTTTTAAGCAGTTGCATTCATTCATATCATTTTTTTCTTGAAAGACGTTTTTTTGCTAGTACTTTTGACCTCTATTAGATGTAATTTAGAACTGCAGGCCTTTATGTGCAGAGATCCCTTTTTAATCTTTCCTAAGGACAGAATCCCACTGAATTAACTGTTTATGCCAAAGGTGGTGACAGAGCTGCCCCTGAACCAGGCTGTCCATCTCCCTATATTTTCCCGTCTCCCCAAAATGACAGATGTGATATTCACTGGATGTTCACAGATGACTGAGGTAGAAAAAAGCATTCAATGAGATATGACACAATTTTTATTTTATTTGCTAAGGGGAGGGAGGGAAAGCCTGCCTACAAGTAACTATATATAAACGAATAGCTGATTGCATCAGCTTCTGTTACTTGCACCATTACAAGACAATCGCATGTCAAGTATGTGCCTTCTGTACCATATGCTGCTTCAACTACCGTGGCCTTTCTGAGAGGATTTAATAGCCAAGCCTTCCTGCAGGCAGTTGTTTAGTCTTTGATGCATTCCTTTGCAAGCGCTGTGACTTGGGCAGTGTTTCCTGGGCCAGAGAAAGTTTTGCCACCTCCATTCTTCTGGGTCTTTTGGCTTATGTGCCTTCCATGGGCCAGCCACCCTCTGAACTTTAAGCTGTAGGAGCCTTCCCAACACACAATACTGCAGTGGTGATTTATGAAGAACATAGTAAATTTGTGGTAACAACCTAACATAATTGTGGATGTCTGAGTATATTCACTAATACAACACTAGTAACCTCTCCATCCACTCTTTCAGTGAGATACTAATGGGTAGATGTGGGTAGCTGGATTAGCCCTGTCCACCTTCCCTGTCTACCACCTGAGTAGGCACACTTCCCTTGAGGTTTCAGTAGCAGCCCTATCTGGGAACTAATCATCTCAGGCAGGGTTGTGCTGTGACATCAGGGAATTGAAATGCACCTGCCAGGACAAGAAAGATGTGAAAGTGGCATTGTCCGACATCTCCATGTACCAGGATGGTAACTTTGGAACTGAAAAGTATATTCTCACTTTTTCCAGGAAGCTTTTCATGCTCATTGTGAGGGAGCAGCATTTTCACTTTTAACTATTATTTGAAGGCTGCAGTACCCTCTGGCTTTCTTGTAATGTGACATCCTAGCTCAGACAGGATCAAGGGAGGGGTACTGAGTTGTTTTCATTCTTCTTTGTGCTCATCCAAGTTAGAGACCATAGACATGTCATTACATAGATAGTTGCACACGGTATTACACAGAGAATATTATATTAGGACAGTACTGTCAGTGTACCAGTTATATGCTAAATGTACATTGTATACAGTGTCCGGTCGTACGTTACACTGGCATATCTAATATGTTTGTTTGCAATTTAGTTTAATTTTTTTCTGAACTAAGAGAACCTTGAAGGACTATTTAGGTGTAAACCTAGCTGGTGGAGAAATTAGTACATATTGTAATATTTATGAAGGTATTTTAAAGGTAGGAATCAAGTTGTGTAATGTTAATATAAACAGGTAAGGGAGATGTGTAGTGGTACATTCCATAACTGCGGCTTTAATTTGGCATTAATGACCTGTGTAAGATGTTAGACGACCTTCAGCATACAGTAGGAGTGAAGGATACTGCAGTTACAGGTCTAGTATGTTTATAGGGTGTGTACATGTGTTGTTAAGATTAAAAGATGTGTTTTTTAGCAGAAATACTTTTTAAGGTAAGGAGTTAAAATGAATCGATGTTCTGTCTTTGTGATGACTCCTTTGGGGAAGCCAGAGAAGTGAACATTATGAGCTGTATATATAGCAAAAAACAGCACCAGCTAATGGTGTACTACCATACTGAGAGCTTCATCCTAGAAATGCAGGTCACATAGCTTAGTTTTATTTTTCATTATACCGGCAGTAAAATCCACAACATCTGTTGCTAAATGGAATTTTAGTAGCCATCTCTGCCAGTGTAAATTATCAGATATCTAGCTGCACTTGTCAGAATCTCAGTTCATCACATCTAATTTGTTATAGACTGATTCAGTAATTGTGAATGTATATAGCTATGTTAAGATGGAAAGCATTTAGAAACACCCCACTGCTCTAATCAAGAATCTGAAGTATAAATCAATAAGTCCTCAGAGAATGCAAGTTCTAAACAGACCATGCTTGTTTATTACAAGTGTTTGTCACCGTTTATAGGCAGCGTTAAAAGCAAGAAACACACAAGTCACTCAGAAATCCCGGAGTGAAGTGATGCATTTGACTGGGATTGAGTACCTCTCAGAGAGATGGTATGTTTCAAACTGATGAGCAGACTGTAAAAAAATATGCAGAAAGCTATTTTTAATGATTTTTCATGGCTGTGTTTAATTTTGTACATAAAAGTTACTTCTGTTTTACACAAGTTCCATGGTGCAATGGCCACCATTGTTTGCAGACAGTTTGATGCTCAGTTTCCATTAATTTCTGCATCATTTATTTATTTATGTTTGTTAACTGGGGTGCAACACTGATCACAACTGGCCAATTTTGGTCTCAGCCTGGGGTGAAAATTACAGAAGGATAAGCGCTGGATCAGGAGATGGTAATGTAGCAGTAGATGTCGAGAGAGAGAGAGAGGTCACAATCTTTAAGAAATTCCAACATTCACACAAAGCTATTCCATGAGGTACATCAGTAAAGAGAGAGTCCCTTTTGATATTTTTTCTTACAGCTGAGTAGCATGTCAGCATTCAGTATTACTTTTATTTTTATTCATCTAATTTTCCAACTCGTTGAATGTAATGGCTTGGCCAGATCTTTGTCTTCCTACTTCCTCTGGAAGCCCTAAATCTCATGCAGGGCAGGGCATTGTTTGAGATGCTGAAGTGCACATGCACAAAACCGTAGATGGTATCTTCCTTTTTGTGCCACTGGTTGTCTAGCAGAGTATTTAACCGACTTGTTTAAATTACAGAGTAAATCAATCCCATTTTTCTGGGAGTAGTACTGCAGTTATCAAGTTTAAGGTCCCCTGTACGTGGGTAAGGCCTACCTTGTGCTGTTGATTTGATTTTTGTGGGGAAGTATTAACCACAGTAAACACTAACAAAATGGATACTAGTGCCTTCCTTGGTTCTGGCACCAATACAGAATTCCTAGTAGTACTCATGTCACTCCTTGAAAGTATGTTAGCTCATGTGAAGTTCTATGAGCATTGATCTTGTACCAATATAAAAACTGAAGTGGGATTCTACTTCAGCAACTCTTCTTGCCTTTGGTAATGGTCTGTTTCTGAAGAAATAAACATATATGTATATATTTTTTGCAAACCGAGTTAAATTTCAATTAGAATAATTGCAAGAAAGTAGATGGGTACTGCACAGGGAATAATGCAGTTGAACCAAGCATGACGCTGCTCTTCTTTTCATAAGACTTTTGTAAGTAGAGATAAAAGGCTAAAAAATAGAACTTTAAGTAGCTAATATATACTGGACATGGGGATTTATCATGCATAAGTAAGGAATTTTAGTAAAAGTAAATTATGGCGCACAGACAGTAGGAAGCAAATTTGTAGAGTAAATTTAAGAAAGGTGGCACAGAGGTTTAAGACTGTGTTCTGATAAACCTAGACCTTGATGGCAATATTAAGTCTGACTTGCACAGCCCTGTTGTGACACTCTGGTAAGTCACTTATAAGATGTTGCTCCTGGGTCTCCCCTAAAAATGGGAACTTGTTGTCCAGTGAACTAAATCAGTTAAGAAATGTAATTTTTTTTTTAATCCAGATTTTTATATGTCTTGTCTTTCGGCTTCTCCCGTTAGGGGTCACCACAGCGGATCACCAGTCCGCAATTTGACAGTGGAGTTTTTACAGTGTCGAGTCACCAGCCCGGTGCCCAGCTTTCCCAGAAGGCACACATACATGCACCTACTGCATGTCTTTAAAACTCATTCGACCGCAGGGAGAACATGCAGACTCCACACAGAAGGCACTCCAGCCAAGAGTCGAACAGGAGAACCAATTCAGTAGTAATAAAATTGGAATCATAAACTGCTATCAAAAGAAATAACAACAGCTGACCTTATGTGGTATGATGTATATGTTACAGATTTATTGTGTGTGCAGCTGCATTCCTCAGAGCCATTTCTTTTCAGTCTATGCATACCTGAACAAAATTTCATAACCTTACTATGGGTATCGTAGAGGAGTTGAAGGGTGCCATTTCTTAAATTTGTAAGTGTAGTGTGTGTGTACATAAGGCAGTATGAAATACTAAACCATTCATTCTGAACGCACACAGTCATTTTATAATTTCTGTAACTGAATGTTACATACAAATTTGTTTTGTGTACATATTAATAAAGAACTTTCTTGTGGATTGCTAAAGAAATGTGCAGGCCAGAGCATTTCATGTTGTGTTGCCTTTAAGCCGTGCATGACATACAATGGAGATAACTGCTTATGCTACCTAAATTTAGTTGACAGATGCCTACTTTTAATTTCTGAAAGTATTTTGAATACTTACAGCTATGTGCACTGTATAACAACTATTTCTGGTGTTTGTAATTATCCATGACACTTCTTGCATTACATATCAGCAGTAACTTGTAATTATTTCTACCAGCTGGAAGTGTACTGCATTTATAACATTTCTTGTCCCTTTACTTCTGTGTGCTCTCTCTGTATTACACTATGTTACACAACTGCAATTGTATTTTGAAATTTGTAAATGCCCTTTGGCCTGGGACATAGCTGAAAATGGTATGCGGATTAGATGACCCAGTGAACCAAGTTAATAAAGGAATTAACAGTTGTGAGGTAGTACCCAAGATTATTGAATGATGGGCTCTAACTTGTACAGGTACCCTTTGCTCTACTCCTGTTGCATATGTTGCTTACTGCATGTGCAAGGTTCTTAATGGCCATGTTTCTTAATGCATTTCATAACTATATCTTATCAGTTGCAACCCAATGAAGCATTGTAGCTTGTCAATGCTTTTGTACTCATTTAACAGAAAAAAAAATGTTACATTATCTAACTGCAGATGACCATACTAGCACTATGGCAATCACTTTATACTGTAAGTAAATTGCTTTTCTAATAAAATGAATTTTCCCACAGCTGAGCTTTCCCTTTGAATTTATTACAGATATTGCATATTATGCTAGATATTCAATGACTATGATAAATATAATAACACTTATCCTTGAATTTATTTTAATTATTTATATCTTTTCAAGCCTATATTAATAATTATAATTTTGTTTATCTTCCTAAGATCATTATTGGATTGAGGCCCTTCGCCTTGTGCTACCTTTTCTATCTTCTTTTTCTTTCAGCTTTTGCGGTGCCCAACCTTCCACAGAAGGCATATGCACGTACACACTCACACCTAGGGCCAATTCAGAGTGTCCAGTCCACCTTTAGCATGTCTCTGGGATGTTGGAGGAAACTGGAGCACCCAGAGGACACCCACTAGACACAGTGAGGACATGCAGATTCTGCACAGAAGGCACCTCGGCCAAGAATTGAACGGGAGAACCTCTTGCTGTGAGGCAGTAACGCTAACCGCTGCACCACTGTGGCCATGCAATACTGTCTTTTGCTGCTTAGAAATTTCACAAGTTTATTTATGAAATGTAGCTTCAGCCAGAGTATTTCCCTTCAGTATATGTGATTTGTCTAGCTGTACATTTTATTGGGTAGTAAACTTCACAAAAATGCGAGGCCACTTCAATAAGTAGGCATTTGAAAGATTTCGAAACCTATTTGTGAAGACAAAAAGTAAAATTAACGGCGAGTAAGAAGTCAGAGGTGGTAATTTAGAACAGAAGTAGTGATGGGGCCAGAAATAAAAAATAAATTCTCCAGTTATGTCTTGAGGGTCTCTAAGGACAGAAGAAAGTGAAAGTAGTTAAAGAGAAAAAAGAGTGCAAAAGAAAGAAAAAAGCTTCCTCTGTTATAAAACCTTCTGAAACCAGAAGAGATCAGTTTAATGGTTATGTGTCTGTTTAACATGTCAATCAGACACTACTTTCAGTCATGGTTGCTAAAAAAGTATCAGCAACTGAGCGGTTGGAACCGGTGAAAGGGCAGTTATAGTCATGCACACAAAAGTAACTCAGCTTTTGCTAGTTAAGCCAGTTACTTGACTACACGTCTGGCAGAGAAATGTGTAATGTAAACTAGCTTTTCTTTTTTTTTTTTTTTTTTACAACTCAGAACCTCACTTTTTCCCCATTTCTGCCCCATGGTGCTATCCTGTCTCACATGTTGACTCCTATGTATACCTTGATCCCACAGTCGCCTTCCGTAAACACATTGCATTCACCATAAGCACATGTGCTGACAAACTTCCAGTCACCTTACCTCTGAATCTAGAAGATCTGTAACCAAGGATGAGCTCATCTGTGGACGTGGACAGCCCTACTCCTTCGTTGCTTTCTGCAAGCCTGGAATCATGGGACGTGGCCAGCCCTTCTCCTTCGTTGCTTTCTGCAAGCCTGGAATCATGGGACGTGGCTAGCCCTTCTCCTTCGTTGCTTTCTGCAAGCCTGGAATCATGGGACGTGGCCAGCCCTTCTCCTTCGTTGCTTTCTGCAAGCCTGGAATCATGGGACGTGGCTAGCCCTTCTCCTTCGTTGCTTTCTGCAAGCCTGGAATCATGGGACGTGGACAGCCCTTCTCCTTCGTTGCTTTCTGCAAGCCTGGAATCATGGGACGTGGCTAGCCCTTCTCCTTCGTTGCTTTCTGCAAGCCTGGAATCATGGGACGTGGCCAGCCCTTCTCCTTCGTTGCTTTCTGCAAGCCTGGAATCATGTTAACATTTAAAAAAGGCTTTAAATAAAATCTCATATCCCATTTTAACAAGTATTTGGGCTTAAGAATACTCCATTGTACTCTTCTCAATAGTAGAAGTCTGTTAAGTGATAGCAGATAAGTAGCTTTTCTGTTTCTTATTGTGCTTTCTAGAACTCCGTACTGACTGACTTCTGTCTCATGTGGACCCCTTAGAGGCTAGATGGTCTGCAGACATGGGGCAAAAATAATGCAGGTAAAACAAATCACTACTTCATTCCTCATTTGATTGATTTTTTTAAAGTTTTTATCCCAGTTGGGGAGCTTTTATAATAAACAAATAGGTAATAGAAGTAATGTCCCTAAGATATGTTGTCATTGAATTAATTTCTGCTCCTTCTTCAAATGTTGTTATAAAACCTGTTGCCTTAGACTTAGAGCAAGTGCAGAACCTGCTGAAAAAGGCAGCATTTTACCTGTAGGATAAGGGATTTTAATTTGAATCTTTTATCAATCCCCCACCACTAAAAAATGTCAATCAGGCCCATTGCAGTTCTTACAACTCTGAACAAGTCTGCAAACATTCAGAAATGTAAAATAATAATTTCATTCATTGTTCCTTTGATTTCATGACAGGCTGGGATGGTAGTGGTGGACATGGAAGATTCATATAATTCTTGGGGGAACATAGGTGCTACACTGTTATTTTGCGGCCTTTCTCTTTGTCCTAGCTGCAGCACCAGTCAAATATACATGAAGTACATGGCTTAGTTGTTTGCTTTGATGTTACCAAAGGGCATACACGTAGTTCCTTTTCTGGTCAGCTGTCTGCTTCTAGCAGATCTATGAAACAGTTATTGGAAAACTGATGGGTGGTGTCGGACATCACTGTCTGGAGGGAAGTCCTAACTTACTCCCAAAAGTAATTCTTTTAGGAATGGTTTAGGCTGCCTGCAATGTGTGGTGTTCCTCCTACAAGCCAAGGACAGAGAAATTCTAGACCTAAAACAGCATAAGTCAAAGGATTCAGCTCAGTAAGTGAATAACTCTGGGTTCTTGAGTAATCACTTCTTGTGTAACTGCAATCCCCATTTACAAAACTAAACATAAGTCGAACTTATTGGGCTTTCAGCAGTTTCTTATTGTAATTCTTCTAGATTCTCTGTGTGAAGAAAGAGGTACTTCCAGATATGGTTTGCTGGGCAGATCCAGACTGTTTGTTCAGTGAGGAAACCCCACTGTCTGTCATTCTTCTAGTAATGCTTGAGTGCACTGTAGGGCTCAAAATATGATGTGGAGCCCATTTTGGGCATTTCAGTTTAAGAAGCTTAGGCATCTGCTAGTCATGTCTCTGCACATCACTGTAAGGGAAGTGTATGTAGAATAATTTAAGTGGAACATTTTTCTCAACAGTTTTATGGGCAGACAATGTAACAATTATGTGGCACAATTATGAGGTGTCTGAACAAACATAGTTTTTCAGCTTTGCAACCTTCCCTTAAAATTCTTGGAGTAGAACAGTGTTTTGTTATTGACCACACACCTCTCAGTTCATGTCATTTTGCCTGCAAAAGCTTCTGCAGAAAACTATCACTGGAGCACAAACAGAACCTAAAACGTCTGATTTTTGTGCCCATAATAAAGCAGGTGGGTTAAGTAAACTTTCACTTCACAAAAACAATGCACAGCTCCCAGTGTTTTGCATAAGGTACACACCAGTAAGCCTGTACAACAGATGCTTTTTATTTGATACCAGGTCAAGGCCTTCTGATTTGCTGTAGGACAGAAGGGCAGTACCATACATACAAATTTAAACTCACACACATATGCACAGACACACGTACTTATGTGTAAAGATGTACACAGACACCTCAAGACGCATTCTTCTTTTACCTTACCAATTCACATACAAACTCATAAATATGCACTGCACAGGAAGCACTCACTTGGATTAACAGTTGTGGCAGGTGAGCAGTGAGAAGTAAAGTAGCTTTTCCTTGTTCAGAGTCACCAATTAGGCACAGTAGATTCAATGTAGCTAATATCATCCACTGTGTACCTCGTGCATAGCACAGACATCTGTGAATTGCTGTACTGTGTGAAGATGCATGCGAAGCAGTGCAGCATGGCGCACAAGAGCCTACTTTGTGCAGGCCACATTGATTGCATAGATTACTGCATTTGCATGCAGCCCTAAAAACACTTACTGCTCTTTGGAGCATCATTGCGCTACTGAGTCGTGAGGACTTTGACTAACAAGCTGCTTGTATGCTGTACGTAGCTGTACAAGTGGATTTGTGTGGTATACAAGAGTACTAGGATTACCAGCCTTGATGTCTTTGTGTGCTATCCTTACTGCAAAGACTAGAAAACTTGCCCAACGTCCGTCTTGTATTTAGAGCAGTTTCATGTAATATCTAATTTTTTTAGCGCAGTTCTAAGGTAACTCCTAATAAACAAACTTTAAGTTCCTGCCTAGAAAAACTGAACATGGCACTGAGTAATGCTGTTTATAAAAGGTAAGTACAGTGACTGGAGCCAGATTAGCAGTGGCACGGAGAGGTGCTGTCTGCACAGAGCAAAATACTAGTGCTTGAAAAAACCTGGCCAGATAATGACCAATATCATTGACTGGAACTTCCAATCAATGATACTGGTCATTATCTGGCCAGGTTTTGAAGCCTGATAATTGTAACATGGCTCCTAGAGTCTCTTCCTTGAAGATCAGCTGTTATGTTGAGACTCTGACAAACTGTACTGTAGTTAACTGTCCTCCACAGTACTTCGGAGCCACCATAGATGCACCATAACTGTTCTAGGATGTGTCTTCAAAACATACATTTTCTTAAGGCTTCTCATGAATGATGCTGTTGACTCGGTAATGGTGGCAGACAGTTGCCACGTCTTGTAGAACTTACATTTATTTTTATGTCATTCTCAGAAGTGCTGTGTAAATTCTAGTTTAAGACTTAATCAGGAGCAGTGTGCATAATACACTTCTGAACTATGTTTTGATTAGCTATATGAGGAGGAAGGGGACCTTAGTGACACATGCCTAATGCACAATGAAATATGGTGCTGTTTACAGCTGTATATGTCAATTATTCTTACTGTCAGCCAGGAAACCTGTCCAGCTTGCATTTCCAACAGTTTTACATGTAATCTGTTTTTTATATGAGCATTTCTGACTGGATTTGCAGTGCTGTTAACATGCCAAGGCCTGATGTCCCTTAGGGCTTGTAACTGTTGTGAATGTAGTTAGGGATGGTGACTTTAATCTTTTTTGGGAACATAGATGCTGTCAGTTTGTGTCATGCAAAGCATGTAGTTGTTCAGTTGCTCTTCTATAAGTTTATTGATTTTTTTTTTGTCATGCTTGGATTAAATTCTTAGTAGCACAGCCTTAAGTGACGTACAAAAATTAAACAAAAGCAGCACTTTGATTTCATTGTTTTGATATAACCAACATTCTTGATTCTGTTTGAAGAAGAAAACGCCATGATTAGCAGCTACTATAAAGGCGTATCTATTGTACCTTGAAATGTTGTAACATAATCGTATTCTGCCTCACAGTTCCAAGGTGCAGTCCTGTTTTCTAGTCACTCTCTTGAGTTTGCTTCTTCCTTCTGTGGTTGCATTATTTTTCTTTGTGCTCCGCAAAACATGCTGTTTGATTGGCATCGCTAATTTTATATATATATATATATATATATGTGTGTGTGTGTGTGTGTGTGTGTGTGTGTGTGTATGTGTGTGTGTATATATATATATATATATATATATATATATATATGTGTGTGTGTGTGTATGTGTGTGTGTGTGTGTGTATATATATATATATATATATATATATATTTATATTATATTATAGTCACCCTTTATGTTTGTCACGGGTGAAAAACACAATAGAAGCACCATTTTACTTATTTGGTTAACAAATAAAGAACATTTTTGTGATAGCGTCTGCTGCATCCTTGTTCTATGTCTTTCTCTGCTTGTTTACATCCTATGGAAACTGATTCCTGATGTCAGGTGACACAATCTTCATCCCCACCCTTGCCTTGACATAAGCCAGTCATCTTTACTGTCCATTAGACCTCTCTCAGTGCTGGAAAAATACTGCCATGAATAACGACGTGAAAGAAGCTTTTTCTAGCTTGCACTGCATGCCACATAACA